>NW_025729148.1:0-212649 GCF_021461385.2 Schistocerca piceifrons
CTGTGACACTAGTTATAGATCCCGATGCTTCACTTCAGGTTTACTGTATCCCTCTTACCTTCTTATTGTCGATAAAGCACAGAAATTGCATCGGAATTAAATAGAAACGCCACAATGCCTATTTAAGTACACGAAGACAGACTCTTCTTACTGTCTATGTTTTGAACCATTCCTGTGACACTAGTTATAGATTCCGATGCCTTACTTGAGGTTTACTGTATCCCTTGGACCTTCGTAATGACGATGAAACACAGAAATTGCATCGGAATTAAATACAAAAGGCACAATGCCGACTTAAGTACAAGAAGACTGACTCTTCTTAATGTCTATGTTTTGAACCATTCCTGTGACACTAGTTATAGATTCCGATGCCTTACTTGAGGTTTACTGTATCCCTTGGACCTTCGTAATGACGATGAAACACAGAAATTGCATCGGAATTAAATACAAAAGGCACAATGCCGACTTAAGTACAAGAAGACTGACTCTTCTTACTGACTATGTTTGAACCATTCCTGTGACACTAGCTATAGATTCCGATGCTTCACTACAGGTGTACTGTATTCCTCCGACTTTCTTATTGACGATGAAACACAGAAATGGCATCGGAATTAAATACAAAAGACACAATATCAACTTAAGTACAAGAAGACTGACTCTTCCTACTGTCTAGGTTTTGAACCATTCCTGTGACACTAGATATAGATTTCGATGCTTCACTTGAGGTTTACTGTATGCCTTGGACCTTCTTATTGACGATGAAACACAGAAATTTCATCGGAATTAAACACAAAAGGCACAATGCAGACTTAGGTACATAAAGACTGACTCTTCATACTGACTATGTTTTGAACCATTCCTGTGACACTAGTTATAGATTCCGATGCTTCACTTACGGTTTACTGTATCCCTCTGACCTTCTTATTGACGATGAAACACAGAAATCGCATCGGAAATAAATACAAAATGCACAATGCCGACTGAAGTACAAGAAGACTGACTCTATTTACTGACTATGAATTGAACCATTCCTGTGACACTAGTTATGGATTCGGATGCTTCACTTCAGGTTTACTGTATCCCCCTGACCTTCTTATTGACGATGAAACACAGAAATTGCATCGGAATTAAATAGAAAAGGCACAATGTCGACTTAAGTACAAGACGTCTGACTTTTCGTACTGTCTATGTTTTGAACCATTCCTGTGACACTAGTTATAGATTTCGATGCTTCACTTCAGGTTTACTGTATCCCTTGGACCTTTTTATTGACGATGAAAAACAGAAATTGCATCGGAATTAAATACAAAAGGCACAATGCCGACTTAAGTACAAGTAGTCTGACTCTTCTTACTGACTATATTTTGAACCATTCCTGTGACACTAGTTATAGATCCCGATGCTTCACTTCAGGTTTACTGTATCCCTCTGACCTTCTTATTGACGATGAAACACAGAAACTGCATCGGAATTAAATAGAAACGCCACAATTCCTACTTAGGTACAAGAAGACTGACTCTTCTTACTGGCTATGTTTGAACCATTCCTGTTACACTAGTAATAGATTCCGATGACCGACTTCAGTTTTTCTGTATCCCTTGGACCTTCTTATTGACGATGAAACACAGAAATGGCATCGGAATTAAATAGAAAAGGCACAATGCCGACTTAAGTACAAGATGACTGACTTTTCTTACTGTCTATGTTTTGAACCATTCCTGTGACACTAGTTATAGAATCCGATGCTTCACTTCAGGCTTACTGTATCCCTTGGAAATTCTTATTGGCGATGAAACACAGAAATTGCATCGGAAATAAATACAAAAGGCACAATGCCGACTTAAGTACAAGAAGACTGACTCTTCTTACTGACTATGTTTTGAACCATTCCTGTGACACTAGCTATAGATTCCGATGCTTCATTTCAGGTTTACTGTATCCCTCTGACTTTCTTATGGACGATGAAACACAGAAATGGCATCGGAATTAAATACAAAAGGCACAATGCCGACTTAAGTACATGAAGACTGACTCTTCCTACTGTCTAGATTTTGGACCATTCCTGTGACACTAGTTATAGATTGTGATGCTTGACTTCAGTTTTTCTGTATCCCTTGGACCTTATTATTGACGATGAAACACAGAAATTGCATCGGAATTAAATAGAAACGCCACAATGCCTATTTAAGTACAAGAAGACTGACTCTTCGTACTGGCTATGTTTTGAACCATTCCTGTGACACTAGTTATGGATTCCGATGCTTGACGTCAGTTTTACTGTATCCCTTGGACCTTCTTATTGACGATGAAACACAGAAATTGCATCGGAATTTAATACAAAAGGCACAATGCCGACTTAAGTACAAGAAGACAGACTCTTCTTACTGTCTATGTTTTGAAACATTCCTTTGACCCTAGTTATAGATTCCGATGCTTCACTCCAGGTTTACTGTATCCCTTGGACCTTCTTATTGGCGATGAAACACAGAAATTGCATCGGAATTAAATACAAAAGGCACAATGCCGACTTAAGTACAAGAAGACTGACTCTTCTTACTGACTATGTTTGAACCATTCCTGTGTCACTAGTAATAGATTCCGATGCTTCACTTGAGGTTTACTGTATCCCTTGGACCTTCTTATTGACTATGAAACACAGAAATTGCATCGGAATTAAACACAAAAGGCACAATGCAGACTTAGGTACATAAAGACTGACTCTTCATACTGACTATGTTTTATACCATTCCTGTGACACTAGTTATAGATTACGATGCTTCACTTCAGGTTTACTGTATCCCTCTGACCTTCTTATTGACGATGAAACACAGAAATTGAATCGGAATTAAATACGAAAGGCACAATGCCGACTGACGTACAAGACGACTGACTTTTCGTACTGTCTATGATTTGAACCATTCCTGTGACACTAGTTATAGATTCCGATGCTTCACTTCAGGTTTACTGTATCCCTTGGACCTTCTTATTGACGATGAAAAACATAAATTGCATCGGAATTAAATACAAAAGGCACAATGCCGACTTAACTACAAGAAGACTGTCTCTTCTTACTGTCTATGTTTGAACCATTCCTGTGACACTAGTTATAGATCCCGATGCTTCACTTCAGGTTTACTGTATCCCTCTGACCTTCTTCTTGACGATAAAACACAGAAATTGCATCGGAATTAAATACAAAAGGCACAATGCCGACTTAAGTAGAACAAGACTGATTCTTCTTACTGACTATGTTTTGAACCATTCCTGTGACACTAGTTATAGATTGCGATGCTTGATTTCAGGTTTACTGCATCCCTCTGACCTTCTTATTGAGGACGAAACACAGAAATTGCATCGGAATTAAATACAAAAGGCACAATGCCGACTTAAGTACAAGAAGACTGACTCTTCTTACTGTCTATGTTTTGAACCATTCCTGTGACACTACTTATAGATTCCGATGCTTCACTTCAGGTTTATTGTATCCCTTGGACCTTCTTTTTGACGATGAAACAAGGAAATTGCATCGTAATTAATACAAAAGGCACTATGCCGACTTAAGTACAAGAAGACTGACTCTTCTTACTGTCTATGTTTTGAACTATTCTTGTTACACTAGTTATAGATTCCGATGCTTCACTCCAGGTTTACGTTATCCCTTGGACGTTCTTATTGACGATGAAACACAGAATATTCATCGGAATTAAATACAAAAGGCACAATGCCGACTTAAGGACAAGACGACTGACTCTTCTTATTGACTATGTTTTAAACCATTCCGGTGACACTAGCTATAGATTTCGATGCTTCTCTTCAGGTTTACTGTATCTCTCTGACTTTCTTAATGACGATGAAACACAGAAATGGCATCGGAATTAAATACAAAAGGCACATCGCCGACTTAAGTACAAGAAGACTGACTCTTCCTACTGTCTATGTTTTGAACCATTCCTGTGACACTAGTTATAGATTCCGATGCTTCACTTGAGGTTTACTGTATCACTCTGACCTTCTTATTGACGATGAAACACAGAAACTGCATCGGAATTAAATAGAAACGCCACAATTCCTACTTAGGTACAAGAAGACTGACTCTTCATACTGGCTATGTTTTGAACCATTCCTGTGACACTAGTTATGGATTCTGATGCTTGACTTCAGTTTTTCTGTATCCCTTGGACCATCTTATTGACGATGAAACACAGAAATTGCATCGGAATTAAATACAAAAGGCACAATGACGACTTAAGTACAAGACGACTGACTTTTCTTACTGTCTATGTTTTGAACCATTCCTTTGACACTAGTTATAGAATCCGATGCTTCACTTCAGATTTACTGTATACCTTGGACCTTCTTATTGGCGATGAAACACAAAAATTGCATCGGAATTAAATACAACAGGCACAATGCCGACTTACGGACAAGAAGACTGACTCTTCTTACTGACTATGTTTTGAACCATTCCTGTGACACTAGCTATTGTTTCCGATGCATCACTTCAGGTTTACTGTATCCCTTGGACCTTCTTTTTGACGATGAAAGACAGAAATTGCATCGTAATTAAATACAAAAGGCACAATGCCGACTTAAGTACAAAACGACTGACTTTTCTTACTGTCTATGTTTTGAACCATTCCTGTGACACTAGTTATAGAATCTGATGCTTCACTTCAGGTTTACTGTATCCCTTGGACCTTCTTATTGGCGATGAAACACAGAAATTGCATCGGAATTAAATACAAAAGGCACAATGCCGACTTAAGGACAAGAAGACTGACTCTTCTTACTGACTATGTTTTGAACCATTCCTGTGACACTAGCTATAGATTCCGATGCTTCACTTCAGGTTTACTGTATCCCTCTGACTTTCTTATTGACGATGAAACAGAGAAATGGCATCGGAATTTAATACAAAAGGCACAATGCGAACTTAAGTACAAGAAGACTGACTCTTCCTACTGTCTAGGTTTTGAACCATTCCGGTGAAACTAGTTATAGATTCCGATGCTTCACTTGAGGTTTACTGTATCCCTTGGACTTTCTTATTAACTATGAATCATAGAAATTGCTTCGGAATTAAACACAAAAAGCACAAGGGAGACTTAGGTACATAAAGACTGACTCTTCATACTGTCTATGTTTTGAACCATTCCTATGACATTAGTTATAGATTCCGATGCTTCACTTCAGGTTTACTGTATCCCTCTGACCTTATTATTGACGATGAAACACAGAAATTGCATTGGAATTAAATACAAAAGGCACAATGCCGACTGAAGTACAAGAACATTGACTCTATTTACTGACTATGTTTTGAACCATTCCTGTGACACTGGTTATGGATTCGGATGCTTCACTTCAGGTTTACTGTATCCCTCTGACTTTCTTATTGACGATGAAACACAGAATATTCATCGGAATTAAATACAAAAGGCACAATGCCGACTTAAGGACAAGACGACTGACTCTTCTTATTGACTATGTTTTAAACCATTCCGGTGACACTAGCTATAGATTTCGATGCTTCTCTTCAGGTTTACTGTATCTCTCTGACTTTCTTAATGACGATGAAACACAGAAATGGCATCGGAATTAAATACAAAAGGCACATCGCCGACTTAAGTACAAGAAGACTGACTCTTCCTACTGTCTATGTTTTGAACCATTCCTGTGACACTAGTTATAGATTCCGATGCTTCACTTGAGGTTTACTGTATCACTCTGACCTTCTTATTGACGATGAAACACAGAAACTGCATCGGAATTAAATAGAAACGCCACAATTCCTACTTAGGTACAAGAAGACTGACTCTTCATACTGGCTATGTTTTGAACCATTCCTGTGACACTAGTTATGGATTCTGATGCTTGACTTCAGTTTTTCTGTATCCCTTGGACCATCTTATTGACGATGAAACACAGAAATTGCATCGGAATTAAATACAAAAGGCACAATGACGACTTAAGTACAAGACGACTGACTTTTCTTACTGTCTATGTTTTGAACCATTCCTTTGACACTAGTTATAGAATCTGATGCTTCACTTCAGATTTACTGTATACCTTGGACCTTCTTATTGGCGATGAAACACAAAAATTGCATCGGAATTAAATACAACAGGCACAATGCCGACTTACGGACAAGAAGACTGACTCTTCTTACTGACTATGTTTTGAACCATTCCTGTGACACTAGCTATTGTTTCCGATGCATCACTTCAGGTTTACTGTATCCCTTGGACCTTCTTTTTGACGATGAAAGACAGAAATTGCATCGTAATTAAATACAAAAGGCACAATGCCGACTTAAGTACAAAACGACTGACTTTTCTTACTGTCTATGTTTTGAACCATTCCTGTGACACTAGTTATAGAATCTGATGCTTCACTTCAGGTTTACTGTATCCCTTGGACCTTCTTATTGGCGATGAAACACAGAAATTGCATCGGAATTAAATACAAAAGGCACAATGCCGACTTAAGGACAAGAAGACTGACTCTTCTTACTGACTATGTTTTGAACCATTCCTGTGACACTAGCTATAGATTCCGATGCTTCACTTCAGGTTTACTGTATCCCTCTGACTTTCTTATTGACGATGAAACAGAGAAATGGCATCGGAATTTAATACAAAAGGCACAATGCGAACTTAAGTACAAGAAGACTGACTCTTCCTACTGTCTAGGTTTTGAACCATTCCTGTGACACTAGTTATAGATCCCGATGCTTCACTTCAGGTTTACTGTATCCCTCTGACCTTCTTATAGACGATGAAACACAGAAACTGCATCGGAATTAAATAGAAACGCCACAATTCCTACTTAGGTACAAGAAGACTGACTCTTCTTACTGGCTATGTTTGAACCATTCCTGTTACACTAGTAATAGATTCCGTTTGATCGACTTCTGTTTTTCTGTATCCTTGGACCTTCTTATTGACGATGAAACACAGAAATGGCATCGGAATTATATAGAAAAGGCACAATGCCGACTTAAGTACAAGATGACTGACTTTTCTTACTGTCTATGTTTTGAACCATTCCTGTGACACTAGTTATAGAATCCGATGCTTCACTTCAGGTTTACTGTATCCCTTGGAAATTCTTATTGGCGATGAAACACAGAAATTGCATCGGAAATAAATACAAAAGGCACAATGCCGACTTAAGTACAAGAAGACTGACTCTTCTTACTGACTATGTTTTGAACCATTCCTGTGACACTAGCTATAGATTCCGATGCTTCATTTCAGGTTTACTGTATCCCTCTGACTTTCTTATGGACGATGAAACACAGAAATGGCATCGGAATTAAATACAAAAGGCACAATGCCGACATAAGTACATGAAGACTGACTCCTCCTACTGTCTAGATTTTGGACCATTCCTGTGACACTAGTTATAGATTGTGATGCTTGACTTCAGTTTTTCTGTATCCCTTGGACCTTATTATTGACGATGAAACACAGAAATTGCATCGGAATTAAATACAAAAGGCACAATGCCTATTTAAGTACAAGAAGACTGACTCTTCTTACTGGCTATGTTTTGAACCATGCCTGTGACACTAGTTATGGATTCCGATGCTTGACGTCAGTTTTACTGTATCCCTTGGACCTTCTTATTGACGATGAAACACAGAAATTGCACCGGAATTTAATACAAAAGGCACAATGCCGACTTAAGTACAAGAAGACAGACTCTTCTTACTGTCTATGTTTTGAACCATTCCTTTGACCCTAGTTATAGATTCCGATGCTTCACTCCAGGTTTACTGTATCCCTTGGTCCTTCTTATTGGCAATGAAACACAGAAATTGCATCGGAATTAAATACAAAAGGCACAATGCCGACTTAAGTACAAGAAGACTGACTCTTCTTACTGACTATGTTTGAACCATTCCTGTGTCACTAGTAATAAATTCCGATGCTTCACTTGAGGTTTACTGTATCCCTTGGACCTTCTTATTGACTATGAAACACAGAAATTGCATCGGAATTAAACACAAAAGGCACAATGCAGACTTAGGTACATAAAGACTGACTCTTCATACTGACTATGTTTTATACCATTCCTGTGACACTAGTTATAGATTACGATGCTTCACTTCAGGTTTACTGTATCCCTCTGACCTTCTTATTGACGATGAAACACAGAAATTGAATCGGAATTAAATACAAAAGGCACAATGCCGACTGACGTACAAGACGACTGACTTTTCGTACTGTCTATGATTTGAACCATTCCTGTGACACTAGTTATAGATTCCGATGCTTCACTTCAGGTTTACTGTATCCCTTGGACCTTCTTATTGACGATGAAAAACATAAATTGCATCGGAATTAAATACAAAAGGCACAATGCCGACTTAACTACAAGAAGACTGTCTCTTCTTACTGTCTATGTTTGAACCATTCCTGTGACACTAGTTATAGATCCCGATGCTTCACTTCAGGTTTACTGTATCCCTCTGACCTTCTTCTTGACGATAAAACACAGAAATTGAATCGGAATTAAATACAAAAGGCACAATGCCGACTTAAGTACAACAAGACTGACTCTTCTTACTGACTATGTTTTGAACCATTCCTGTGACACTAGTTATAGATTGCGATGCTTGATTTCAGGTTTACTGCATCACTCTGACCTTCTTATTGAGGACGAAACACAGAAATTGCATCGGAATTAAATACAAAAGGCACAATGCCGACTTAAGTACAAGAAGACTGACTCTTCTTACTGTCTATGTTTTGAACCATTCCTGTGACACTAGTTATAGATTCCGATGCTTCACTTCAGGTTTACTGTATCCCTTGGACCTTCTTTTTGACGATGAAACAAGGAAATTGCATCGTAATTAATACAAAAGGCACTATGCCGACTTAAGTACAAGAAGACTGACTCTTCTTACTGTCTATGTTTTGAACTATTCTTGTTACACTAGTTATAGATTCCGATGCTTCACTCCAGGTTTACGGTATCCCTTGGACCTTCTTATTGACGATGAAACACAGAATATTCATCGGAATTAAATACAAAAGGCACAATGCCGACTTAAGGACAAGAAGACTGACTCTTCTTATTGACTATGTTTAAACCATTCCGGTGACACTAGCTATAGATTTCGATGCTTCTCTTCAGGTTTACTGTATCTCTCTGACTTTCTTGTTGACGATGAAACACAGAAATGGCATCGGAATTAAATACAAAAGGCACATTGCCGACTTAAGTACAAGAAGACTGACTCTTCCTACTGTCTATGTTTTGAACCATTCCTGTGACACTAGTTATAGATTCCGATGCTTCACTTGAGGTTTACTGTATCACTCTGACCTTCTTATTGACGATGAAACCCAGAAACTGCATCGGAATTAAATAGAAACGCCACAAATCCTACTTAGGTACAAGAAGACTGACTCTTCATACTGGCTATGTTTTGAACCATTCCTGTGACACTAGTTATGGATTCTGATGCTTGACTTCAGTTTTTTTGTATCCCTTGGACCATCTTATTGACGATGAAACACAGAAATTGCATCGGAATTAAATACAAAAGGCACAATGACGACTTAAGTACAAGACGACTGACTTTTCTTACTGTATATGTTTTGAACCATTCCTGTGACACTAGTTATAGAATCTGATGCTTCACTTCAGGTTTACTGTATCCCTTGGACGTTCTTATTGGCGATGAAACACAGAAATTGCATCGGAATTAAATACAAAAGGCACAATGCCGACTTAAGGACAAGAAGACTGACTCTTCTTACTGACTAAGTTTTGAACCATTCCTGTGACACTAGCTATAGATTCCGATGCTTCACTTCAGGTTTACTGTATCTCTCTGACTTTCTTATTGACGATGAAACAGAGAAATGGCATCGGAATTTAATACAAAAGGCACAATGCGAACTTAAGTACAAGAAGACTGACTCTTCCTACTGTCTAGGTTTTGAACCATTCCGGTGAAACTAGTTATAGATTCCGATGCTTCACTTGAGGTTTACTGTATCCCTTGGACTTTCTTATTGACTATGAATCATAGAAATTGCTTCGGAATTAAACACAAAAAGCACAAGGGAGACTTAGATACATAAAGACTGACTCTTCATACTGTCTATGTTTTGAACCATTCCTATGACATTAGTTATAGATTCCGATGCTTCACTTCAGGTTTACTGTATCCCTCTGACCTTATTATTGACGATGAAACACAGAAATTGCATTGGAATTAAATACAAAAGGCACAATGCCGACTGAAGTACAAGAACATTGACTCTATTTACTGACTATGTTTTGAACCATTCCTGTGACACTAGTTATGGATTCGGATGCTTCACTTCAGGTTTATTGTATCCCTCTGACTTTCTTATTGACGATGAAATACAGAAATTGCATCGGAATTAAATACAAAAGGCACAATGCCGCTTTAAGTACAAGACGACTGACTTTTCGTACTGTCTATGTTATGAACCATTCCTGTGACACTAGTCATAGATTCCGATCCTTCACTTTACTTTTACTGTATCCCTTGGACCTTCTTATTGACGATGAAGCACAGAAGATGCATCGGAATTAAATACAAAAAGCACAATGCCGACTTACGTACAAGAAGACCGACTCTTCTTACTGGCTATGTTTTGAACCATTCCTGTGACACTAGTTATAGATCCCGATGCTTGACTTCAGTTTTTCTGTATCCCATGCACCTTCTTATTGACGATGAAACACAGAATATTCATCGGAATTAAATACAAAAGGCGCAATGCCGACTTAAGGACAAGATGACTGACTCTTCTTATTGACTATGTTTTGAACCATTTCGGTGACACTAGCTATAGATTCTGATGCTTCACTTCAGGTTTACTGTATCCCTCTGATTTTCTTATTGACCATGAAACTCAGAAATGGCATCGGAATTAAATACAAAAGGCACATTGCCGACTTAAGTACATGAAGACTGACTCTTCCAACTGTCTATGTTTTGAACCATTCCTGTGACACTAGTTATAGATTCCGATGCTTCACTTGAGATTTACTGTATCCCTTGGACCTTCTTATTGACGATGAAACACAGAAATTGCGTTGGATTTTAATACAAAAGGCACAATGCCGACTTAAGTACATGAAGACCGACTCTTCCTACTGACTATGCTTTGAACCATTCCTGTGACACTAGTTATAGATTCCGATGCTTCACTTGAGGTTTACTGTATCCATTGGACCTTCTTATTGACGATGAAACACAGAAATTGCATCGGAATTAAATAAAAAAGGCACAATGCCGACTTATGTACAAGAAAACTGACTCATCTTACTGTCTACGTTTTGAACCATTCCTGTGACACTAGTTATAGATTCCGATGCTTCACTTGAGGTTTACTGTATCACTCTGACCTTCTTATTGACGATGAAACACAGAAACAGCATCGGAATTAAATAGAAACGCCACAATTCCTACTTAGGTACAAGAAGACTGACTCTTCATACTGGCTATGTTTTGAACCATTCCTGTGACACTAGTTATAGATTCTGATGATTGACTTCAGTTTTACTGTATCCCTCTGACCTTCATATTGACGATGAAACACAGAAATTGCATCGGAATTAAATACGAAAGGCACAATGCCGACTTAAGTACAAGAAGACTGACTCTTCTTACTGACTATGATTTGAACCATTCCAGTGACACTAGTTATAGATTCCGATGCTTGACTTCAGTTTTTCTGTATCCCTTGGACCTTCTTATTGACGATGAAAGACAGAAATTGCATCGGAATTAAATACAAAAGGCACAATGCCGACTTAAGTACAAGAAGACAGACTCTTCTTACTGACTATGTTTGAACCATTCCTGTGACACTAGTTATAGATTGCGATGCTTCATTTAAGGTTTACTGTATCCCTCTGACCTTCTTATTGACGATGAAACACAGAAATTGCATCGGAATTATATACAAAAGGCACATTGCCGACTTAAGTACAAGAAGACTGACTCATCCTACTGTCTATGTTTTGAACCATTCCTGTGACACTAGTTATAGATTCCGATGGTTTAGTTGAGGTTTACTGTATCCCTTGGACCCTCTTATTGACGATGAAACACAGAAATTGCGTCGGATGTTAATACAAAAGGCACAATGCCGACTTAAGTACATGATGACCGACTCTTCCTACTGACTATGCTTTGAACCATTCCTGTGACACTAGTTATAGTTTCCTATGCATCACTTGAGGTTTACTGTATCCCTTGGACCTTCTTATTGACGATGAAACACAGAAATTGCATCGGAATTAAATACAAAAGGCACAATGCCGACTTAAGTACAAGAAAACTGACTCATCTTACTGTCTATGTTTTGAACCATTCCTCTGACACTAGTTATAGATTCCGATGCTTCACTTCAGGTTTACTGTATCCCTTGGACCTTCTTATTGACGATGAAACACAGAAATTGCATCGGAATTAAACACAAAAGGCACAATGCCGACTTAAGTACAAGAAGACTGACTCTTTTTACTGATTATGCTTTGAACCTATCCTGTGACACTAGGTATAGATTCCGATGCTTCACTTCACTTTTACTGTACCCCTCTGACCTTCTTATTGACGATGAAACACAGAAATTGCATCGGAATTAAATACAAAAGGCACAATGCCGACTTAAGTACAAGAAGACTGACTCTTCTATTGTCTATGGTTTGAACCATTCCTGTGACACTAGTTATAGATTCCGATGCTTCACTTCAGGTTTACTGGATCCCTTGGACCTTCTTATTGACGATGAAACACAGAAATTGCATCGGAATTAAATACAAAAGGCACAATGCCGACATAAGTACATGAAGACCGACTCTTCCTACTGACTATGTTGTGAACCATTCCTGTGACACTAGTTATAGATTCCGATGCTTCACTTCAGGTTTACTGTATCCCTCTGACCTTCTTATTGACGTTGAAACACAGAAATTGCATCGGAATTAAATACAAAAGGCACAATGCCATTTAAGAACAAGAAGACTGACTCGTATTAGTGACTATGTTTTGAACCATTCCTGTGACACTAGTTATAGATTCCGATGCTTCACTTCAGGTTTACTTATCCCTCTGACAATACTGCCGATAAAACACAGAAATTGCATCGGAATTAAATAAAAAAGGCACAATGCCAACTTAGGGACAAGATGACTGACTGTTCTTACTGACTATGTTTTGAACCATTCCTGTGACACTAGTTATAGATTGCGATGCTTAACTTCAGGTTTACTGTATCCCTTGACCATCTTATTGACGATCAAACACAGAAATTGCATCGGATTTAAATACAAAAGGCACAATGCCGACTTAAGCACAAGAAGACTGACTCTTCTTACTGTCTATGCTTTGAACCATTCCTGTGACACTAGTTACAGATTCCGATGCTTCACTTCAGGTTTACTGTATGCCTCTGACCTTCTTATTGACGATGAAACACAGAAATTGCATCGGAATTAAATAGAAACGCCACAATGCCTACTTAAGTACAAGAAGACTGACTCTTCTTACTGGCTATGATTTGAACCATTCCTGTGACAATAGCTATAGATTCCGATGCTACACTTCAGGTTTACTGTATCCCTCTGACTTTCTTATTGACGATGAAACAGAGAAATGGCATCGGAATTAAATACAAAAGGCACAATGCCGACTTAAGTACAAGAAGACTGACTCTTCCTACTGTCTAGGTTTTGAACCATTCCTGTGAAACTAGTTATAGATTCCGATGCTTCACTTGAGGTTTACTGTATCCCTTGGACCTTCTTATTGACTATGAATCATAGAAATTGCATCGGAATTAAACACAAAAGGCACAAGGGAGGCTTAGGTACATAAAGACTGACTCTTCATACTGACTATGTTTTGAACCATTCCTGTGACATTAGTTATAGATTCCGATGCTTCACTTCAGGTTTACTGTATCCCTCTGACCTTCTTATTGACGATGAAACACAGAAATTGCATCGGAATTAAATACAAAGGGCACAATGCCGACTGAAGTACAAGAAGATTGACTCTATTTACTGACTATGATTTGAACCATTCCTGTGACACTAGTTATAGATTCCGATGCTTGACTTCAGTTTTACTGTATCCCTCTGACCTTCATATTGACGATGAAACACAGAAATTGCATCGGAATTAAATACGAAAGGCACAATGCCGACTTAAGTACAAGAAGACTGACTCTTCTTACTGACTATGATTTGAACCATTCCTGTGACACTAGTTATAGATTCCGATGCTTGACTTCAGTTTTTCTGTATCCCTAGGACCTTCTTATTGACGATGAAAGACAGAAATTGCATCGGAATTAAATACAAAAGGCACAATGCCGACTTAAGTACAAGAAGACAGACTCTTCTTACTGACTATGTTTGAACCATTCCTGTGACACTAGTTATAGATTGCGAGGCTTCATTTAAGGTTTACTGTATCCCTCTGACCTTCTTATTGACGATGAAACACAGAAATTGCATCGGAATTATATACAAAAGGCACATTGCCGACTTAAGTACAAGAAGACTGACTCATCCTACTGTCTATGTTTTGAACCATTCCTGTGACACTAGTTATAGATTCCGATGGTTCAGTTGAGGTTTACTGTATCCCTTGGACCCTCTTATTGACGATGAAACACAGAAATTGCGTCGGATGTTAATACAAAAGGCACAATGCCGACTTAAGTACATGATGACCGACTCTTCCTACTGACTATGCTGTGAACCATTCCTGTGACACTAGTTATAGTTTCCTATGCATCACTTGAGGTTTACTGTATCCCTTGGACCTTCTTATTGACGATGAAACACAGAAATTGCATCGGAATTAAATACAAAAGGCACAATGCCGACTTAAGTACAAGAAAACTGACTCATCTTACTGTCTATGTTTTGAACCATTCCTGTGACACTAGTTATAGATTCCGATGCTTCACTTCAGGTTTACTGTATCCCTTGGACCTTCTTATTGACGATGAAACACAGAAATTGCATCGGAATTAAACACAAAAGGCACAATGCCGACTTAAGTACAAGAAGACTGACTCTTTTTACTGAATATGCTTTGAACCTATCCTGTGACACTAGGTATAGATTCCGATGCTTCACTTCAGTTTTACTGTACCCCTCTGACCTTCTTATTGACGATGAAACACAGAAATTGCATCGGAATTAAATACAAAAGGCACAATGCCGACTTAAGTACAAGAAGACTGACTCTTCTATTGTCTATGGTTTGAACCATTCCTGTGACACTAGTTATAGATTCCGATGCTTCACTTCAGGTTTACTGGATCCCTTGGACCTTCTTATTGACGATGAAACACAGAAATTGCATCGGAATTAAATACAAAAGGCACAATGCCGACATAAGTACATGAAGACCGACTCTTCCTACTGACTATGTTGTGAACCATTCCTGTGACACTAGTTATAGATTCCGATGCTTCACTTCAGGTTTACTGTATCCCTCTGACCTTCTTATTGACGTTGAAACACAGAAATTGCATCGGAATTAAATACAAAAGGCACAATGCCATTTAAGAACAAGAAGACTGACTCGTATTAGTGACTATGTTTTGAACCATTCCTGTGACACTAGTTATAGATTCCGATGCTTCACTTCAGGTTTACTTATCCCTCTGACAATACTGCCGATAAAACACAGAAATTGCATCGGAATTAAATAAAAAAGGCACAATGCCAACTTAGGGACAAGATGACTGACTGTTCTTACTGACTATGTTTTGAACCATTCCTGTGACACTAGTTATAGATTGCGATGCTTAACTTCAGGTTTACTGTATCCCTTGACCATCTTATTGACGATCAAACACAGAAATTGCATCGGATTTAAATACAAAAGGCACAATGCCGACTTAAGCACAAGAAGACTGACTCTTCTTACTGTCTATGCTTTGAACCATTCCTGTGACACTAGTTACAGATTCCGATGCTTCACTTCAGGTTTACTGTATGCCTCTGACCTTCTTATTGACGATGAAACACAGAAATTGCATCGGAATTAAATAGAAACGCCACAATGCCTACTTAAGTACAAGAAGACTGACTCTTCTTACTGGCTATGATTTGAACCATTCCTGTGACACTAGTTATAGATTCTGATGCTTCACTTCAGGTTTACTGTACCCCTCTGACCTTCTTATTGACGATGAAACTCAAAAATTGCAACGGAATTAAATACAAAGGGCACAATGCCGACTTAAGTACAAGAAGACTGACTCTTTTTACTGACAATGTTTTGAACCATTCCTGTGACACTAGTTATATTTTCAGATGCTTGACTTCAGGTTTACTGTACCCCTCTGACCTTCTCATTGACGATGAAACACAGAATTTGCATCCGAATTAAATAGAAAAAGCACAATGCCGACTTAAGTACAAGACGACTGACTTTTCTTACTGTCTATGTTTTGAACCATTCCTGTGACACTAGTTATAGAATCCGATGCTTCACTTCAGGTTTACTGTATCCCTAGGACCTTCTTATTGACGATGAAACACAGAAATTGCATCGGAATTAAATACAAAAGGCACAATGCCGACTTAAGTACAAGAAACTGACTCTTCTTACTGACTAAGCTTTGAACCATTCCCGTGACACTAGTTATAGATCCCGATGCTTCACTTCAGGTTTACTCTATCCCTCTGACCTTCGTATTGACGATGAAACACAGAAATTGCATCGGAATTAAATAGAAACGCCACAATGCCTACTTAAGTACAAGAAGATTGACTCTTCTTACTGGCTATGTTTATAACCATTCCTGTGACACTAGTTATAGATTAGGATGCTTGACTTCAGTTTTACTGTATCCCTCTGACCTTCATATTGACGATGAAACACAGAAATTGCATCGGAATTAAATACGAAAGGCACAATGCCGACTTAAGTACAAGAAGACTGACTCTTCTTACTGACTATGTTTTGAACCATTCCTGTGACACTAGTTATAGATTGCGATGCTTCACTTCAGGTTTGCTGTATCCCTTGACATTCTTATTGACGATGAAACACAGAAATTGCATCGGAATTAAATACAAAAGGCACAATGCCGACATAAGCACAAGAAGACTGACTCTTCTTACTGTCTATGCTTTGAACCATTCCTGTGACACTAGTTATAGATTCCGATGCTTCACTTCAGGTTTACTGTATTCCTTGGACCTTCTTATTGACGATGAAACACAGAAATTGCATCGGAATTAAATACAAAAGGCACAATGCCGACTTAAGTACAAGAAGACTGACTCTTCTATTGTCTATGGTTTGAACCATACCTGTGACACTAGTTATAGATTCCGATGCTTCACTTCAGGTTTACTGGATCCCTTGGACCTTCTTATTGACGATGAAACACAGAAATTGCATCGGAATTAAATACAAAAGGCACAATGCCGACATAAGTACATGAAGACCGACTCTTCCTACTGACTATGTTGTGAACCATTCCTGTGACACTAGTTATAGATTCCGATGCTTAACTCCATGTTTACTGTATCCCTTGGACCTTCTTAAATTCGATGAAACACAGAAATTGCAACTGAATTAAATAGAAATGGCACAATGCCAACTTAAGTACAAGAAGACTGACTCTTATTACTGACTATGTTTTGAACCATTGCTGTGACACTAGTTATAGATTCCGATGCTTCACTTGAGGTTTACTGTATCCCTTGGACCTTCTTATTGACGATGAAACACAGAAATTGCATCGGAATTAAACACAAAAGGCACAATGCCGACTTAAGTACAAGAAGACTGACTCATCTTACTGTCTATGTTTTAAACCATTCCTGTGACACTAGTTATAGATTCCGATGCTTCACTTTAGGTTTACTGTATCCCTTGGACCTTCTTGTTGACGATGAAACACAGAAATTGCATCGGAATTAAACACAAAAGGCACAAAGCCGATTTAAGTACAAAACGACTGACTCTTCTTACTGACTATGTTTTGAACCATTCCTGTGACACTAGTTATAGATTACGATGCTTCACTTCTGGTTTACTGTATCCCTCTGACCTTCTTATTGTCGATGAAACACAGAAATTGCAAGGGATTTAAATACAAAAGGCACAATGCCGACTTAAGTACAAGAAGACAGACTCTTTTTACTGACTAAGTTTTGAACTATTCCTGTGACACTAGTTATAGATTCGGATGCTTCACTTCAGGTTTTCTGTATCCCTCTGACATTCTTATTGACGATGAAACACAGAAATTGCATCGGAATTAAATAAAAAAAGGCACAATGCCGACTTAAGTACAAGAAGACTGACTGTTCTTACTGACTATGATTTGAACCATTCCTGTGACACTAGATATAGATTGCGATGCTTCACTTCAGGTTTACTGTATCCCTCCGATCTTCTTATTGACGATGAAACACAGAAATTGCATCGGAATTAAATACAAAAGGCACAATGCCGAGTTAAGTACAAGAAGACAGACTCTTCTTACTGTCTATGCTTTGAACCATTCCTGTGACACTAGTTATAGATTCCGATGCCTCACTTCAGGTTTACTGTATTCCTTGGACCTTCTTATTGACGATGAAACACAGAAATTGCATCGGAATTAAATACAAAAGCCACAATGCCGAGTTAAGTACAAGAAGACTGACTCTTCTAATGTCTATGGTTTGAACCATTCCTGTGACACTAGTTATAGATTCCGATGCTTCACTTCAGGTTTACTGTATCCCTTCGACCTTCTTATTGACGATGAAACACAGAAATTGCACCGGAATTAAATACAAAAGGCACAATGCCGACATAAGTACATGAAGACCGACTCTTCCTACTGACTATGTTGTGAACCATTCCTGTGACACTAGTTATAGATTCCGATGCTTCACTTCAGGTTTACTGTATCCCTCTGACCTTCTTATTGACGATGAAACACAGAAATTGCATCGGAATTAAATACAAAAGGCACAATGCCATTTAAGAACAAGAAGACTGACTCTTCTTACTGTCTATGTTTTGAACCATTCCATTGACACTAGTTACAGATTCCGATGCTTCACTCCAGATTTACTGTATGCCTTGTACCTTCTTATTGACGATGAAACACAGAAATTGCATCGGAATTAAATAGAAAAGGCACAATGCCGACTTAAGTACAAGAAGACTGACTCTTCTTACTGTCTATGTTCTGAACCGTTCCTGTGACACTAGTTATAGATTCCGATGCTTCACTCCAGGTTTACTGGATCCCTTGGACCTTCTTTTTGACGATGAAACACAGAAAATACATCGCAATTGAATACAAAAGGCACAATGCCGACTTAAGTACAAGAATACTGACTCTTTTTACTGACTATGTTTGAACATTCCGGTGACACTAGCTATGGATACCGATGCTTCACTTCAGGTTTACTGTATCCCTCTGACGTTCTTATTGACGATGAAACACAGAAATAACATCGGAATTAAATACAAAAGGCACAATGCCGACTTAAGTACAAAAAGACTGACTCATCCTACTGTCTATGTTTGAACCATTCCTGTGACACTAGTTATAGATTCCGATGCTTCACTTGAGGTTTACTGTATCCCTTGGATCTTCTTATTGACGATGAAACACAGAAATTGCATCGGAATTTAATACAAACTGCACAATGCCGACTTAAGTACATGAAGACCGACTCTTCCTACTGACTATGCTTTGAACCATTCCTGTGACACTTGTTATAGATTCCGATGCTTCACTTGAGGTTTACTGTATCCCTTGGATCTTCTTATTGACGATGAAACACAGAAATTGCATCGGAATTAAATAGAAAAGGCACAACGCCGACTCAAGTACAAGACGACTGACTTTTCTTACTGTCTCTGTTTTGAACCATTCCTGTGACACTAGTTACAGATTCCGATGCTTCACTTCAGGTTTACTGTATCCCTTTTACCTTCTTATTGACGATGAAACTCAGAAATTGCATCGGAAATAAATACAAAAGGCACAATGCCGACATAAGTACAAGAAGACTGACTCTTCTTACCGACTATGATTTGAACCATTCCTGTGACACTAGTTATAGATCCCGATGCTTCACTTCAGGTTTATTGTACCCCTCTGACCTTCTTATTGACGATGAAACACAGCAATTGCATCGGAATTAAATAGAAACGCCACAATGCCTACTTAAGTACAAGAAGACTGACTCTTATTACTGACTATGTTTTGAAACATTCCTGTGACACTAGTTATAGATTCCGATGCTTCACTTGAGGTATACAGTATCCCTTGGACCTCCTTATTGACGATGAAACACAGAAATTGCATCGGAATTAAATACAAAAGGCACAATGCCGACTTAAGTACAAGAAGACTGACTCTTCTTACAGTCTATGTTTTGAACCATTCCTGTGACACTAGTTATAGACTCCGATGCCTCACTTCAGGTTTACTGTATCCCTTGGACCTTCTTATTGACGACGAAGCACAGAAATTGCATCGGAATTAAATACAAAAGGCACAATGCTGACTTAAGTTGAAGAAGACTGACCCATCCTACTGTCTATGTTTTGAACCATTCCTGTGACACTAGTTATAGATTCCGATGCTTCACTTCAGGTTTACTATATCCCTCTGACCTTCTTATTGACGATGAATCACAGAAATTGCATCGGAATTAAATACAAAAGGCAGAATGCCGACTTAAGTACAAGACGACTGATTCTTCTTACTGTATATGTTTTGAACAATTCCTGTGACACTAGTTATAGATTCCGATGCCTCACTTCAGGTTTCTGTATCCCTTGGACCTTCTTACTGACGATGAAACACAGAAATCGCATCGGAATTAAATACAAAAGGCACAATGCCGACTTAAGTACAACTGTCTATGTTTTGAACAATTCCTGTGACACTAGTTATAGATTCCGATGCTTCACTTCAGGTTTACTGTATCCCTCTGACCTTCTTATTGACGATGAAACACAGAAACTGCATCGGAATTAAATAGAAACGCCACAATTCCCACTTAGGTACAAGAAGACTGACTCTTCATACTGGCTATGTTTAGAACCATTCCTGTGACACTAGTTATAGATTCCGATGCTTGACTTCAGTTTTTCTGTATCCCTTTTGCGTTCTTATTGACGATGAAACACAGAAATTGCATCGGAATTTAATACAAAATGCACAATGCCGACTTAAGTACAAGAAGACTGACTCTTCTTACTGACTATGTTTAAACCAATCCTGTGACACTAGTCGTAGATTGCGATGCTTCATTTCAGGTTTACTGTATCTCTCTGACCTTCTTATTGACGATGAAACACAGAAATTGCATCGGAATTAAATACAAGAGGCACAATGACGACTTAAGTACAAGAAGACTGACTCTTCTTACTGTCTATGTTTTGAACCATTCCTGTGACACTAGTTATAGATTGCGATTCTTCACTTCAGGTTTACTGTATCCCTTGGACCTTCTTTTTGACGATAAAACACAGAAATTGAATCGTAATTAAATTCAAATGGCACAATGCCGACTTAAGTACAAGAAAACTGACTCATCTTACTGTCTATGTTTTGAACCATTCCTGTGACACTAGTTATAGTTTCCGATGCTTCACTTCAGGTTTACTGTATCCCTTGGACCTTCTTATTGACGATGAAACACAGAAATTGCATCGGAATTAAACACAAAAGGCACAATGCCGACTTAAGTACAAGAAGACTGACTCTTCTTACTGACAATGCTTTGAACCATTCCTGTGACACTAGTTATAGATTCCGATGCTTCACTTCAGGTTAACTGTACCCCTCTGACCTTCTTATTGACGATGAACCTCAAGAATTGCATCGGAATTAAATACAAAGGGCACAATGCCGACTTAAGTACAAGAAGGCTGACTCTTTTTACTGACTTTGCTTTGAACCATTCCGGAGACACTACCTATAGATTCCGATGCTTCACTTCAGGTTTACTGAATCCCTCTGACTTTCTTGTTGAGGATGAAACACAGAAATGGCATCCGAATTAAACACAAAAATCACAATGCCGACTTAAGTACAAGAAAACTGACTCATCTTACTGTCTATGTTTTGAACCATTCCTGTGACACTAGTTATAGATTCCGATGCTTCACTTCAGGTTTACTGTATCCCTTGGACCTTCTTATTGACGATGAAACACAGAAATTGCATCGGAATTAAACACAAAAGGCACAATGCCGACTTAAGTACAAGAAGACTGACTCTTCTTACTGACAATGCTTTGAGTTATTCCTGTGACACTAGTTATAGATTCCGATGCTTCACTTCAGGTTAACTGTACCCCTCTGACCTTCTTATTGACGATGAACCACAAAAATTGCATCGGAATTAAATACAAAGGGCACAATGCCGACTTAAGTAAAAGAAGACTGACTCTTTTTACTGACTTTGTTTTGAACCATTCCTGTGACACTAGTTATGGATTCGGATGCTTGACTTCAGGTTTACTGTATCTCTCTGACCTTCTTATTGACGATGAAACACAGAAATTGCATCGGAATTAAATAGAAAAGGCACAATGCCGACTTAAGTACGACTGACTTTTCTTACTGTCTATGTTTTGAACCATCCCTGTGACACTAGTTATAGATCCCGATGCTTCACTTCAGGTTTACTGTATCCCTCTGACCTTCTTATTGACGATGATACACAGAAATTGCATCGGAATTAAATAGAAACGCCACAATGCCTACTTAAGTACAAGAAGACTGACTCCTCTTACTGGCTATGTTTATAACCGTTCCTGTGACACTAGTTATAGATTCCGATGCTTGACTTCAGTTTTACTGCATGCCTTGGACCTTCTTATTGACGATGAAACACAGAAATTGCATCGGAATTAAATACAAAAGGCACAATGCCGACTTAAGTACAAGAAACGGACCCCTCTTAATGTCTATGATTTGAACCATTCCTGTGACTCTAGTTATAGATTCCGATGCTTCACTTCAGGTATACTGCATCCCTGTGACCTTCATATTGACGATGAAACACAAAAATTGCATCGGACTTAAATACGAAAGGCACAATGCCGACATAAGTACAAGAAGACTGACTCTTCTTACTAACTATGCTTTGAACCATTCCTGTGACACTAGTTATAGATTGCGATGCTTCACTTCAGGTTTACTGTATCCCTCTGACCTTCTTGTTGACGATGAAACACAGAAATTGCATCGGAATTAAATACATAAGGCACAATGCCGAGTTAAGTACGAGAGGACTGACTCTTCTTACTGTCTATGTTTTGAACCATTCCTGTGACACTAGTTATAGAATCCGATACTTCACTCCAGGTTTACTGTATCTTTTGGACCTTCTTATTGACGATGAAACACAGAAAATTCATCGGAATTAAATACAAAAGGCACAATGCCGACTTAAGGACAAGAAGACTGACTCTTCTTACTGACTATGTTTTGAACCTTTCCGGTGACACTAGCTATGGATTCCGATGCTTCACTTCAGGTTTAGTGTATCCCTCTGACGTTCGTATTGACGACGAAACACAGAAATGGCATCGGAATTAAATACAAAAGGCACATTGCCGACTTAAGTACAAAAAGACTGACTCTTCCGACTGTCTATGTATTGAACCATTCCTGTGACACTACTTATAGATTCCGATGCTTCACTTCAGGTTTACTGTTTCCCTTGGACCTTATTATTGACGATGAAACACAGAAATTGCATCGGTATTTAATACAAAAGGCACAATGCCGACTTAAGTACATGAAGACCGACTCTTCCTACTGACTATGTTCTGAACCATTCCTGTGACACTAGTTATAGATTCTGATGCTTCACTTGAGGTTTACTGTATCCCTTGGATCTTCTTATTTACGATGAAACACAGAAATTGCATCGGAATTAAATAGAAAAGGCACAATGCCGACTTAAGTACAAGACGACTGACTTTTCTTACTGTCTATGCTTTGAACCATTCCTGTGACACTAGTTATAGGTTCCGATGCTTCACTTCAGGTTTACTGTATCCCTTGGACCCTCTTATTGACGATGAAACTCAGAAATTGCATCGGAATTAAATACAAAAGGCACAATGCCGACATAAGTACAAGAAGACTGACTCTTCTTACTGACTATGATTTGAACCATTCCTGTGACCCTAGTTATAGGTCCCGATGCTTCACTTCAGGTTTACTGTATCCCTCTGACCTTCTTATTGACGATGAAACACAGAATTTGCATCGGAATTAAACAGAAACGCCACAATGTCTACTTAAGTACAAGAAGACTGACTCTTCTTACTGGCTATGACTTGAACCATTCCTGTGACACTAGTTATAGATTACGATGCTTGACTTCAGTTTTACTGTATCCCTTGGACCTTCTTATTGAAGATGAAACACAGAAATTGCATCGGAATTAAATACAATGGGCAAAATGCCGACTTAAGTACACGAAGACTGACTCTTCTTCCTGTCTATGTTTTGAACTATTCCTCTGACACTAGTTATAGATTTGGATGCTTTACTTCAGGTTTACTGTATCCCTCTGACCTTCTTATTGACGATGAAACACTGAAATTGCATCAGAATTAAATAGAAAAGGCACATTGCCGACTTAAGTACAAGAAGACTGACTCTTCCTGCTGCCTATGTTTTGAACCATTCCTGTGACACTAGTTATAGATTCCGATGCTTCACTTCAGGTTTACTGTATCCCTTGGACCTTCATATTGACGATGAAACACAGAAATTGCATCGGAATTAAATAAAAAAGGCACAATGCCGACTTAGGGACAGGAAGACTGACTGTTCTTACTGACTATGTTTTGAACCATTCCTGTGACACTAGTTATAGATTCCGATGCTTCACTTCAGGTTTATTGTATCCCTCTGACCTTCTTATTGACGATGAAACACAGAAATTGCATCGGAATTAAACACAAATGGCACAATGACGAATTAAGTACAAAACGACTGACTCTTTTTACTGACTATGTTTTGAACCATTCCTGTGACACCAGTTATAGATTCCGATGCTTCACTTCAGGTTTACTGTAAACCTTGGACCTTCCTATTGACGATGAAACACAGAAATTGCATCGGAATTAAATAGAAAAGGCACAATGAAGACTTAAGTACAAGAAGACTGCCTCTTCTTACTGTCTATGTTTTGAACCATTCCTGTGACACTAGTTATAGATTCCGATGCTTCACTTCAGGTTTACTTATCCCTCTGACTTTGTTGCCGATGAAACACAGAAATTGCATCGGAATTAAATACAAAAGGCACAATGCCGACTTAAGTACATGAGGACCGACACTTCCTACTGACTATGTTTTGAACCATTCCTGTGATACTAGTTATGGATTCCGATGCTTCACTTGAGGTTTACTCTATCCCTTGGACCTTCTTACTGACGATGAAACACAGAAATAGCATCGGAATGAAACACAAAAGGCACAATGCCGACTTAAGTACGAGAAGACTGACTCATCTTACTGTCTATGTTTTGAACCATTCCTGTGACACTAGTTATAGATTCCGATGCTTCACTTTAGGTTTACTGTATCCCTTGGACCTTCTTATTGACGATGAAACACAGAAATTGCATCGGAATTAAACACAAATGGCACAATGACGAATTAAGTACAAAACGACTGACTCTTTTTACTGACTATGTTTTGAACCATTCCTGTGACACTAGTTATAGATTCCGATGCTTCACTTCAGGTTTACTGTATCCCTTGGACCTTCTTATTGACGATGAAACACTGAAATTGCATCAGAATTAAATAGAAAAGGCACATTGCCGACTTAAGTACAAGAAGTCTGACTCTTCCTACTGCCTATGCTTTGAACCATTCCTGTGACACTAGTTATAGATTCCGATGCTTCACTTCAGGTTTACTGTATCCCTCTGACCTTCTTATTGACGATGAAACACAGAAATTGCATCTGAATTAAATACAAAAGGCACATTGCAGACTTAAGTACATGAGGACCGACTCTTCCTACTGACTATGTTTGAACAATTCCTGTGACACTAGTTATAGATTCCGATGCTTCACTTGAGGTTTACAGTATTCCATGGACCTTCTTATTGACGATGAAACACAGAAATTGCATCGGAATTAAATACAAAAGACACAATGCCGACTGAAGTACAAGAAGACTGACTCTATTTACTGACTATGTTTTGAACCATTCCTGTGACACTAGTTATAGATTCCGATGTTCAATTCAGGTTTACTGTATCCCTTGGACCTTCTTATTGACGATGAAAAACAGAAATTGCATCGGAATTAAATACAAAAGGCACAATGCCGACTTAAGTACAAGAAGACTGACTCTTCTTACTGACTATGTTTTGAACCATTCCTGTGACACTAGTTATAGATCCCGGTGCTTCACTTCAGGTTTACTGTATCCCTCTGACCTTCTTATTGACGATGAAACACAGAAACTGCATCGGAATTAAATAGAAACGCCACAATTCCCACTTAGGTACAAGAAGACTGACTCTTCATACTGGCTATGTTTAGAACCATTCCTGTGACACTAGTTATAGATTCCGATGCTTGACTTAAGTTTTTCTGTATCCCTTGGGCCTTCTTATTGACGATGAAACACAGAAATTGCATCGGAATTTAATACAAAAGGCACAATGCCGACTTAAGTACAAGAAGACGGACTCTTCTTACTGACTATGTTTAAACCAATCCTGTGACACTAGTCGTAGAATGCGATGCTTCATTTCAGGTTTACTGTATCCCTCTGACCTTCTTATTGACGATGAAACACAGAAATTGCATCGGAATTAAATACAAGAGGCTCAATGACGACTTAAGTACAAGAAGACTGACTCTTCTTACTGTCTATGTTTCGAACCATTCCTGTGACACTAGTTATAGATTGCGATACTTCACTTCAGGTTTACTGTATCCCTTGGACCTTCTTTTTGACGATAAAACACAGAAATTGAATCGTAATTAAATACAAAAGGCACAATGCCGACTTAAGTACAAGAAAACTGACTCATCTTACTGTCTATGTTTTGAATCATTCCTGTGACACTAGTTATAGTTTCCGATGCTTCACTTCAGGTTTACTGTATCCCTCTGACTTTCTTGTTGAGGATGAAACACAGAAATGGCATCCGAATTAAACACAAAAATCACAATGCCGACTTAAGTACAAGAAAACTGACTCATCTTACTGTCTATGTTTTGAACCATTCCTGTGACACTAGTTATAGATTCCGATGCTTCACTTCAGGTTTACTGTATCCCTTGGACCGTCTTATTGACGATGAAACACAGAAATTGCTTCGGAATTAAACACAAAATGCACAATGCCGACTTAAGTACAAGAAGACTGACTCTTCTTACTGACAATGCTTTGAATTATTCCTGTGACACTAGTTATAGATTCCGATGCTTCACTTCAGGTTAACTGTACCCCTCTGACCTTCTTATTGACGATGAACCACAAAAATTGCATCGGAATTAAATACAAAGGGCACAATGCCGTCTTAAGTAAAAGAAGACTGACTCTTTTTACTGACTTTGTTTTGAACCATTCCTGTGACACTAGTTATAGATTCGGATGCTTGACTTCAGGTTTACTGTATCCCTCTGACCTTCTTAATGACGATGAAACACAGAAATTGCATCGGAATTAAATAGAAAAGGCACAATGCCGACTTAAGTACGACTGACTTTTCATACTGTCTATGTTTTAAACCATTCCTGTGACACTAGTTATAGATCCCGATGCTTCACTTCAGGTTTACTGTATCCCTCTGACCTTCTTATTGACGATGAAACACAGAAATTGCATCGGAATTAAATAGAAACGCCACAATGCCTACTTAAGTACAAGAAGGCTGACTCCTCTTACTGGCTATGTTTATAACCGTTCCTGTGACACTAGTTATAGATTCCGATGCTTGACTTCAGTTTTACTGCATCCCTTGGACCTTCTTATTGACGATGAAACACAGAAATTGCATCGGAATTAAATACAAAAGGCACAATGCCGACTTAAGTACAAGAAACGGACCCCTCTTAATGTCTATGATTTGAACCATTCCTGTGACTCTAGCTATAGATTCCGACGCTTCACATCAGGTATACTGTATCCCTCTGACCTTCATATTGACGATGAAACACAAAAATTGCATCGGAATTAAATACGAAAGGCACAATGCCGACATAAGTACAAGAAGACTGACTCTTCTTACTGACTATGTTTTGAACCATTCCTGTGACACTCGTTATAGATTGCGATGCTTCACTTCGGGTTTACTGTATCCCTCTGACCTTCTTGTTGACGATGAAACACAGAAATTGCATCGGAATTAAATACATAAGGCACAATGCCGAGTTAAGTACGAGAAAACTGACTCTTCTTACTGTCTATGTTTTGAACCATTCCTGTGACACTAGTTATAGAATCCGATACTTCACTCCAGGTTTACTGTATCTTTTGGACCTTCTTATTGACGATGAAACACAGATAATTCATCGGAATTAATTAAAAAAGGCACAATGCCGACTTAAGGACAAGAAGACTGACTCTTCTTACTGACTATGTTTTGAACCTTTCCGGTGACACTAGCTATGGATTCCGATGCTTCACTTCAGGTTTAGTGTGTCCCTCTGACGTTCGTATTGACGACGAAACACAGAAATGGCATCGGAATTAAATACAAAAGGCACAATGCTGACTTAAGTACAAAAAGACTGACTCTTCCGACTGTCTATGTATTGAACCATTCCTGTGACACTAGTTATAGATTCCGATGCTTCACTTCAGGTTTACTGTTTCCCTTGGACCTTATTATTGACGATGAAACACAGAAATAGCATCGGTATTAAATACAAAAGGCACAATGCCGACTTAAGTACATGAAGACCGACTCTTCCTACAGACTATGTTCTGAACCATTCCTGTGACACTAGTTATAGATTCTGACGCTTCACTTGAGGTTTACTGTATCAATTGGATCTTCTTATTTACGATGAAACACAGAAATTGCATCGGAATTAAATAGAAAAGGCACAATGCCGACTTAAGTACAAGACGACTGACTTTTCTTACTGTCTATGCTTTGAACCATTCCTGTGACACTAGTTATAGGTTCCGATGCTTCACTTCAGGTTTACTGTATCCCTTGGACCCTCTTATTGACGATGAAACTCAGAAATTGCATCGGAATTAAATACAAAAGGCACAATGCCGACATAAGTACAAGAAGACTGACTCTTCTTACTGACTATGATTTGAACCATTCCTGTGACCCTAGTTATAGGTCCCGATGCTTCACTTCAGGTTTACTGTATCCCTCTGACCTTCTTATTGACGATGAAACATAGAATTTGCATCGGAATTAAACAGAAACGCCACAATGTCTACTTAAGTACAAGAAGACTGACTCTTATTACTGGCTATGATTTGAACCATTCCTGTGACACTAGTTATAGATTACGATGCTTGACTTCAGTTTTACTGTATCCCTTGGACCTTCTTATTGAAGATGAAACACAGAAATTGCATCGGAATTAAATACAATGGGCAAAATGCCGACTTAAGTACACGAAGACTGACTCTTCCTCCTGTCTATGTTTTGAACCATTCCACTGACACTAGTTATAGATTTGGATCCTTTACTTCAGGTTTACTGTATCCCTCTTACCTTCTTATTGACGATGAAACACTGAAATTGCATCAGAATTAAATAGAAAAGGCACATTGCCGATTTAAGTACAAGAAGACTGACTCTTCCTACTGCCTATGTTTTGAACCATTCCTGTGACATTAGTTATAGATTCCGATGCTTCACTTCAGGTTTACTGTATCCCTTGGACCTTCTTATTGACGATGAAACACAGAAATTGCATCGGAATTAAATAAAAAAGGCACAATGCCGACTTAGGGAGAGGAAGACTGACAGTTCTTACTGACTATGTTTTGAACCATTCCTGTGACACTAGTTATAGATTCCGATGCTTCACTTCAGGTTTATTGTATCCCTCTGACCTTCTTATTGACGATGAAACACAGAAATTGCATCGGAAATAAATAGAAAAGGCACAATGTCGACTTAAGTACAAGGAGACTGACTCTTCTTACTGTCTATGTTTTGAACCATTCCTGTGACACTAGTTATACATTCAGAAGTTTCACTTCAGTTTTACTGTATACCTTGGACCTTCCTATTGACGATGAAACACAGAAATTGCATCGGAATTAAATAGAAAAGGCACAATGAAGACTTAAGTACAAGAAGACTGCCTCTTCTTACTGTCTATGTTTTGAACCATTCCTGTGACACTAGTTATAGATTCCGATGCTTCACTTCAGGTTTACTTATCCCTCTGACTTTGTTGCCGATGAAACACAGAAATTGCATCGGAATTAAATACAAAAGGCACAATGCCGACTTAAGTACATGAAGACCGACACTTCCTACTGACTATGTTTCGAACCATTCCTGTGATACTAGTTATGGATTCCGATGCTTCACTTGAGGTTTACTGTATCCCTTGGACCTTCTTACTGACGATGAAACACAGAAATTGCATCGGAATGAAACACAAAAGTCACAATGCCGACTTAAGTACAAGAAGACTGACTCATCTTACTGTCTATGTTTTAAACCATTCCTGTGACAGTAGTTATAGATTCCGATGCTTCACTTTAGGTTTACTGTATCCCTCTGACCTTCTTATTGACGATGAAACACAGAAATTGCATCGGAATTAAATAGAAAAGGCACAATGCCGACTTAAGTACGACTGACTTTTCATACTGTCTATGTTTTGAACCATTCCTGTGACACTAGTTATAGATCCCGATGCTTCACTTCAGGTTTACTGTATCCCTCTGACCTTCTTATTGACGATGAAACACAGAAATTGCATCGGAATTAAATAGAAACGCCACAATGCCTACTTAAGTACAAGAAGACTGACTCCTCTTACTGGCTATGTTTATAACCGTTCCTGTGACACTAGTTATAGATTCCGATGCTTGACTTCAGTTTTACTGCATCCCTTGGACCTTCTTATTGACGATGAAACACAGAAATTGCATCGGAATTAAATACAAAAGGCACAATGCCGACTTAAGTACAAGAAACGGACCCCTCTTAATGTCTATGATTTGAACCATTCCTGTGACTCTAGCTATAGATTCCGATGCTTCACTTCAGGTATACTGTATCCCTCTGACCTTCATATTGACGATGAAACACAAAAATTGCATCGGAATTAAATACGAAAGGCACAATGCCGACATAAGTACAAGAAGACTGACTCTTCTTACTGACTATGTTTTGAACCATTCCTGTGACACTCGTTATAGATTGCGATGCTTCACTTCAGGTTTACTGTATCCCTCTGACCTTCTTGTTGACGATGAAACACAGAAATTGCATCGGAATTAAATACATAAGGCACAATGCCGAGTTAAGTACGAGAAAACTGACTCTTCTTACTGTCTATGTTTTGAACCATTCCTGTGACACTAGTTATAGAATCCGATACTTCACTCCAGGTTTACTGTATCTTTTGGACCTTCTTATTGACGATGAAACACAGATAATTCATCGGAATTAATTAAAAAAGGCACAATGCCGACTTAAGGACAAGAAGACTGACTCTTCTTACTGACTATGTTTTGAACCTTTCCGGTGACACTAGCTATGGATTCCGATGCTTCACTTCAGGTTTAGTGTGTCCCTCTGACGTTCATATTGACGACGAAACACAGAAATGGCATCGGAATTAAATACAAAAGGCACAATGCTGACTTAAGTACAAAAAGACTGACTCTTCCGACTGTCTATGTATTGAACCATTCCTGTGACACTAGTTATAGATTCCGATGCTTCACTTCAGGTTTACTGTTTCCCTTGGACCTTATTATTGACGATGAAACACAGAAATAGCATCGGTATTTAATACAAAAGGCACAATGCCGACTTAAGTACATGAAGACCGACTCTTCCTACAGACTATGTTCTGAACCATTCCTGTGACACTAGTTATAGATTCTGACGCTTCACTTGAGGTTTACTGTATCAATTGGATCTTCTTATTTACGATGAAACACAGAAATTGCATCGGAATTAAATAGAAAAGGCACAATGCCGACTTAAGTACAAGACGACTGACTTTTCTTACTGTCTATGCTTTGAACCATTCCTGTGACACTAGTTATAGGTTCCGATGCTTCACTTCAGGTTTACTGTATCCCTTGGACCCCCTTATTGACGATGAAACTCAGAAATTGCATCGGAATTAAATACAAAAGGCACAATGCCGACATAAGTACAAGAAGACTGACTCTTCTTACTGACTATGATTTGAACCATTCCTGTGACCCTAGTTATAGGTCCCGATGCTTCACTTCAGGTTTACTGTATCCCTCTGACCTTCTTATTGACGATGAAACACAGAATTTGCATCGGAATTAAACAGAAACGCCACAATGTCTACTTAAGTACAAGAAGACTGACTCTTATTACTGGCTATGATTTGAACCATTCCTGTGACACTAGTTATAGATTACGATGCGTGACTTCAGTTTTACTGTATCCCTTGGACCTTCTTATTGAAGATGAAACACAGAAATTGCATCGGAATTAAATACAATGGGCAAAATGCCGACTTAAGTACACGAAGACTGACTCTTCCTCCTGTCTATGTTTTGAACCATTCCACTGACACTAGTTATAGATTTGGATCCTTTACTTCAGGTTTACTGTATCCCTCTTACCTTCTTATTGACGATGAAACACTGAAATTGCATCAGAATTAAATAGAAAAGGCACATTGCCGATTTAAGTACAAGAAGACTGACTCTTCCTACTGCCTATGTTTTGAACCATTCCTGTGACACTAGTTATAGATTCCGATGCTTCACTTCAGGTTTACTGTATCCCTTGGACCTTCTTATTGACGATGAAACACAGAAATTGCATCGGAATTAAATAAAAAAGGCACAATGCCGACTTAGGGAGAGGAAGACTGACTGTTCTTACTGACTATGTTTTGAACCATTCCTGTGACACTAGTTATAGATTCCGATGCTTCACTTCAGGTTTATTGTATCCCTCTGACCTTCTTATTGACGATGAAACACAGAAATTGCATCGGAAATAAATAGAAAAGGCACAATGTCGACTTAAGTACAAGGAGACTGACTCTTCTTACTGTCTATGTTTTGAACCATTCCTGTGACACTAGTTATACATTCAGAAGTTTCACTTCAGTTTTACTGTATACCTTGGACCTTCCTATTGACGATGAAACACAGAAATTGCATCGGAATTAAATAGAAAAGGCACAATGAAGACTTAAGTACAAGAAGACTGCCTCTTCTTACTGTCTATGTTTTGAACCATTCCTGTGACACTAGTTATAGATTCCGATGCTTCACTTCAGGTTTACTTATCCCTCTGACTTTGTTGCCGATGAAACACAGAAATTGCATCGGAATTAAATACAAAAGGCACAATGCCGACTTAAGTACATGAAGACCGACACTTCCTACTGACTATGTTTCGAACCATTCCTGTGATACTAGTTATGGATTCCGATGCTTCACTTGAGGTTTACTGTATCCCTTGGACCTTCTTACTGACGATGAAACACAGAAATTGCATCGGAATGAAACACAAAAGTCACAATGCCGACTTAAGTACAAGAAGACTGACTCATCTTACTGTCTATGTTTTAACCATTCCTGTGACAGTAGTTATAGATTCCGATGCTTCACTTTAGGTTTACTGTATCCCTTGGACCTTCTTATTGACGATGAAACACAGATATTGCATCGGAATTAAACACAAAAGGCACAATGCCGAATTAAGTACAAAACGACTGACTCTTTTTACTGACTATGTTTTGAACCATTCCTGGGACACTAGTTATAGATTCCGATGCTTCACTTCAGGTTTACTGTATCCCTTGGACCTTCTTATTGACGATGAAACACAGAAATTGCATCAGAATTAAATAGAAAAGGCACATTGCCGACTTAAGTACAAGAAGACTGACTCTTCCTACTGCCTATGTTTTGAACCATTCCTGTGACACTAGTTATAGATTCCGGTGCTTCACTTCAGGTTTACTGTATCCCTCTGACCTTCTTATTGACGATGAAACACAGAAATTGCATCGGAATTAAATACAAAAGGCACATTGCAGACTTAAGTACATGAAGACCGACTCTTCCTACTGACTAAGTTTTGAACAATTCCTGTGACACTAGTTATAGATTCCGATGCTTCACTTCGGGTTTACTGTATTCCGTGGACCTTCTTATTGACGATGAAACACAGAAATTGCATCGGAATTAAATACAAAAGGTACAATGCCGACTTAAGTACAAGAAGACTGATTCTTCTTACTGACTATGTATTGAACCTTTCCTGTGACACTAGTTATAGATTCCGATGTTTCACTTCGGGTTTATTCTATCCCTCTGACCTTCTTATTGGCGATGAAACACTGAAATTGCATCGGAATAAAATAGAAAAGGCACAATGTCGACTTAGGAACAAGAAGACTGACTCTTCTTACTGTCTATGTTTTGAACCATTCCTGTGACACTAGTTATAGATTACGTTGCTTCACTCCAAGTTCACCATATCCCTTGGACCTTCTTATTGACGATGAAACACAGAAATTGAATCGGAATTAAATAGAAAAGGTACAATGCCGACTTAAGTACAAGAAGACTGATTCTTCTTACTGACTATGTTTTGAACAATTCCTGTGACACTAGTTATATATTCCGATGCTTCACTTCTGGTTTACTGTATACCTTGGACCTTCTTATTGACGATGAAACACAGAAATTGCATCGGAATTAAATACAAAAGGCACAATGCGGACTTAAGTACAAGAGGACTGACTCTTCCTACTTTCTATGTTTTGAACCATTGCTGTGACACTAATTTTGGATTCCGATGCTTCACTTCAGTTTTACTATATCCCTCTGAACTTATTGCCGATGAAACACAGAAATTGCATCGGAACTAAATACAAAAGGGACAATGCCAACTTAAGGACAAGAAGACTGACTCTTCTTACTGACTATGTTTTGAACCATTCCTGTGACACTAGTTATAGATTCCGATGCTTCACTTCACGTTTACTGTTCCCTTGGACATTCTTATTGACGATGAAACACAGAAATTGCATCGGAATTAAATATAAAAGGCACAATTTCGACTTAAGGACAAGAAGACTGACACTTCTTACTGTCTATGTTTTGAACCATTCCTGTGACACTAGTTATAGATTCCGATGCTACACTCCAGGTTAACTGTATCCCTTTGACCTTCTTATTGACGATGAAACACAGAAATTACATCGGAATTAAATAAAAAAGGCACAATGCCGTCTTAGGGACAAGAAGACTGACTGTTCTTACTGACTATGTATTGAACGATTTCTGTGACACTAGTTATAGATTCCGATGCTTCACTTCAGGTTTATTGTATCCCTCTGACCTTCTTATTGACGATGAAACACAGAAAATGCATCGTAAATATATAGAAAAGGCACAATGTCGACTTAAGTACAAGAAGACTGACTCTTCTTACTGTCTATGGTTTGAACCATTCCTGTGATACTAGTTATAGATTCCGATGCTACACTCCAGGTTTACTGTATCCCTTTGACCTTCTTATTGACGATGAAACACAGAAATTACATCGGAATTAAATAAAAAAGCACAATGCCGACTTAAGTACAAGAAAACTGACTCATCTTACTGTCTATGTTTTGAACCATTCCTGTGACACTAGTTATAGTTTCCGATGCTTCACTTCAGGTTTACAGTATCCCTTGGACCTTCTTATTGACGATGAAACACAGAAATTGCATCGGAATTAAACACAAAAGGCACAATGCCGACTTAAGTACAAGAAGACTGACTCTTCTTACTGACAATGCTTTGAACCATTCCTGTGACACTAGTTATAGATTCCGATGCTTCACTTCAGGTTAACTGTACCCCTCTGACCTTCTTATTGACGATGAACCACAAGAATTGCATCGGAATTAAATACAAAGGGCACAGTGCCGACTTAAGTACAAGAAGACTGACTCTTTTTACTGACTTTGTTTTGAACCATTCCGGTGACACTAGCTATAGATTCCGATGCTTCACTTCAGGTTTACTGTATCCCTCTGACTTTCTTGTTGAGGATGAAACACAGAAATGGCATCCGAATTAAACACAAAAATCACAATGCCGACTTAAGTACAAGAAAACTGACTCATCTTACTGTCTATGTTTTGAACCATTCCTGTGACACTAGTTATAGATTCCGATGCTTCACTTCAGGTTTACTGTATCCCTTGGACCGTCTTATTGACGATGAAACACAGAAATTGCTTCGGAATTAAACACAAAATGCACAATGCCTACTTAAGTACAAGAAGACTGACTCTTCTTACTGACAATGCTTTGAATTATTCCTGTTACACTAGTTATAGATTCCGATGCTTTACTTCAGGTTAACTGTACCCCTCTGACCTTCTTATTGACGATGAACCACAAAAATTGCATCGGAATTAAATACAAAGGGCACAATGCCGACTTAAGTAAAAGAAGACTGACTCTTTTTACTGACTTTGCTTTGAACCATTCCTGTGACACTAGTTATAGATTCGGATGCTTGACTTCAGGTTTACTGTATCCCTCTGACCTTCTTATTGACGATGAAACACAGAAATTGCATCGGAATTAAATAGAAAAGGCACAATGCCGACTTAAGTACGACTGACTTTTCATACTGTCTATGTTTTGAACCATTCCTGTGACACTAGTTATAGATCCCGATACTTCACTTCAGGTTTACTGTATCCCTCTGACCTTCTTATTGACGATGAAACACAGAAATTGCATCGGAATTAAATAGAAACGCCACAATGCCTACTTAAGTACAAGAAGACTGACTCCTCTTACTGGCTATGTTTATAACGGTTCCTGTGACACTAGTTATAGATTCCGATGCTTGACTTCAGTTTTACTGCATCCCTTGGACCTTCTTATTGACGATGAAACACAGAAATTGCATCGGAATTAAATACAAAAGGCACAATGCCGACTTAAGTACATGAAGACCGACACTTCCTACTGACTATGTTTCGAACCATTCCTGTGATACTCTTAATGTCTATGATTTGAACCATTCCTGTGACTCTAGTTATAGATTCCGATGCTTCACTTCAGGTATACTGTATCCCTCTGACCTTCATATTGACGATGAAACACAAAAATTGCATCGGAATTAAATACGAAAGGCACAATGCCGACATAAGTACAAGAAGACTGACTCTTCTTACTGACTATGTTTTGAACCATTCCTGTGACACTCGTTATAGATTGTGATGCTTCAGTTCAGGTTTACTGTATCCCTCTGACCTTCTTGTTGACGATGAAACACAGAAATTACATCGGAATTAAATACATAAGGCACAATGCCGAGTTAAGTACGAGAAGACTGACTCTTCTTACTGTCTATGTTTTGAACCATTCCTGTGACACTAGTTATAGATTCCGATGCTTCACTTCAGGTTTACTGTATTCCATGGACCTTCTTATAGACGATGAAACACAGAAATTGCATCGGAATTAAATACAAAAATCACAATGCGGACTTAAGTACAAGAAGACTGACTCTTCTTACTGTCTATGTTTTGAACCATTCCTGTGACACTAGTTATAGAATCCGATACTTCACTCCAGGTTTACTGTATCTTTTGGACCTTCTTATTGACGATGAAACACAGAAAATTCATCGGAATTAAATACAAAAGGCACAATGCCGACTTAAGGACAAGAAGACTGACTCTTCTTACTGACTATGTTTTCAATCTTTCCGGTGACACTAGCTATGGATTCCGATGCTTCACTTCAGGTTTAGTGTATCCCTCTGACGTTCGTATTGACGACGAAACACAGAAATGGCATCGGAATTAAATACAAAATGCACAATGCCGACTTAAGAACAAAAAGACTGACTCTTCCGACTGTCTATGTATTGAACCATTCCTGTGACACTAGTTATAGATTCCGATGCTTCACTTCAGGTTTACTGTTTCCCTTGGACCTTATTATTGACGATGAAACACAGAAATTGCATCGGTATTTAATACAAAAGGCACAATGCCGACTTAAGTACATGAAGACCGACTCTTCCTACTGACTATGTTCTGAACCATTCCTGTGACACTAGTTATAGATTCTGATGCTTCACTTGAGGTTTACTGTATCCCCTGGATCTTCTTATTTACGATGAAACACAGAAATTGCATCGGAATTAAATAGAAAAGGCACAATGCTGACTTAAGTACAAGACGACTGACTTTTCTTATTGTCTATGCTTTGAACCATTCCTGTGACACTAGTTATAGGTTCCGATGCTTCACTTCTGGTTTACTATATCCCTTGGACCCTCTTATTGACGATGAAACTCAGAAATTGCATCGGAATTAAATACAAAAGGCACAATGCCGACATAAGTACAAGAAGACTGACTCTTCTTACTGACTATGATTTGAACCATTCCTGTGACCCTAGTTATAGGTCCCGATGCTTCACTTCAGGTTTACTGTATCCCTCTAACCTTCTTATTGACGATGAAACACAGAATTTGCATCGGAATTAAACAGAAACGCCACAATGTCTACTTAAGTACAAGAAGACTGACTCTTCATAAAGGCTATGATTTGAACCATTCCTGTGACACTAGTTATAGATTACGATGCTTGACTTCAGTTTTACTGTATCCCTTGGACCTTCTTATTGAAGATGAAACACAGAAATTGCATCGGAATTAATTACAATGGGCAAAATGCCGACTTAAGTACACGAAGACTGACTCTTCCTCCTGTCTATGTTTTGAACCATTCCTCTGACACTAGTTATAGATTTGGATGCTTTACTTCAGGTTTACTGTATCCCTCTTACCTTCTTATTGACGATGAGACACTGAAATTGCATCAGAATTAAATAGAAAAGGCACATTGCCGACTTAAGTACAAGAAGTTTGACTCTTCCTACTGCCTATGTTTTGAACCATTCCTGTGACACTAGTTATAGATTCCGATGCTTCACTTCAGGTTTACTGTATCCCTTGGACCTTCTTATTGACGATGAAACACAGAAATTGCATCGGAATTAAATAAAAAAGGCACAATGCCGACTTAGGGACAGGAAAACTGACTGTTCTTACTGACTATGTTTTGAACCATTCCTGTGACACTAGTTATAGATTCCGATGCTTCACTTCAGGTTTATTGTATCCCTCTGACCTTCTTATTGACGATGAAACACAGAAATTGCATCGGAATGAAACACAAAAGGCACAATGCCGACTTAAGTACAAGAAGACTGACTCATCTTACTGTCTATGTTTTGAACCATTCCTGTGACACTAGTTATAGATTCCGATGCTTCACTTTAGGTTTACTGTATCCCTTGGACCTTCTTATTGACGATGAAACACAGATATTGCATCGGAATTAAACACAAAAGGCACAATGCAGACTTAAGTACATGAGGACCGACTCTTCCTACTGACTATGTTTTGAACCATTCCTGTGACACTAGTTATAGATTCCGATGCTTCACTTCAGGTTTACTGTATCCCTTGGACCTTCTTATTGACGATGAAACACAGAAATTGAATCGGAATTAAATAGAAAAGGTACAATGCCGACTTAAGTACAAGAAGACTGATTCTTCTTACTGACTATGTTTTGAACAATTCCTGTGACACTAGTTATATATTCCGATGCTTCACTTCTGGTTTACTGTATACCTTGGACCTTCTTATTGACGATGAAACACAGAAATTGCATCGGAATTAAATACAAAAGGCACAATGCGGACTTAAGTACAAGAGGACTGACTCTTCCTACTGTCTACGTTTTGAACCATTGCTGTGACACTAATTTTGGATTCCGATGCTTCACTTCAGTTTTACTATATCCCTCTGAACTTATTGCCGATGAAACACAGAAATTGCATCGGAACTAAATACAAAAGGGACAATGCCAACTTAAGGACAAGAAGACTGACTCTTCTTACTGACTATGCTTTGAACCATTCCTGTGACACTAGTTATAGATTCCGATGCTTCACTTCACGTTTACTGTTCCCTTGGACATTCTTATTGACGATGAAACACAGAAATTGCATCGGAATTAAATACAAAAGGCACAATGCCGACTTAAGGACAAGAAGACTGACACTTCTTACTGTCTATGTTTTGAACCATTCCTGTGACACTAGTTATAGATTCCGATGCTACACTCCACGTTAACTGTATCCCTTTGACCTTCTTATTGACGATGAAACACAGAAATTACATCGGAATTAAATAAAAAAGGCACAATGCCGACTTAGGGACAAGAAGGCTGACTGTTCTTACTGACTATGTATTGAACCATTCCTGTGACACTAGTTATAGATTCCGATGCTTCACTTCAGGTTTATTGTATCCCTCTGACCTTCTTATTGACGATGAAACACAGAAATTGCATCGTAAATATATAGAAAAGGCACAATGCCGACTTAAGTACAAGAAGACTGACTCTTCTTACTCTCTATGTTTTGAACCATTCCTGTGATACTAGTTATAGATTCCGATGCTTCACTCCAGGTTTACTGTATCCCTTGGTGCTTCTAATTGACGATGAAACACAGAAAATTCATCGGAATTAAATACAAAAGGCACAATGCCGACTTAAGGACAAGAAGACTGACTCATCTACTGTCTATGTTTTGAACCATTTCTGTGACACTAGTTGTAGAGTCCGATTCTTCACTTCAGGTTTACTGTATCCCTTGGGCATTCTTATTGACGATGAATCAAAGAAATTGCATCGGAATTAAATATAAATGGCACAATGCCGACTTAAGTACAAGAAGACTGACTCTTTTTACTGTCTATATTTTGAACCATTCCTGTGACACTAGTTATAGATTCCGATGCTTCACTTCAGGTTTACTGTATCCCTCTGACCTTCTTATTGACGATGAAACACAGAAATTGAATCGGAATTAAACACAAAATGCACAATGCCGAATTAAGTACAAAACGACTCACTCTTCTTACAGACTATGTTTTGAACCTTTCCGGTGACACTAGCTATGGATTCCGATGCTTCACTTCAGGTTTACTGTATCCCTCTGACGTTCTTATTGATGACGAAACACAGAAATGGCATCGGAATTAAATACAAAAGGCACAATGCCGACATAAGTACAAGAAGACTGACTCTTCTTACTGTCTATGTTTAGAACCATTCCTGTGACACTAGTTATAGATTCCGATGCTTAACTTCAGGTTTACTGTATCCCTTGGACCTTCTTATTGTCGATGCAACACAGAAATTGCAACTGAATTAAATAGAAAATGCACAATGCCGACTTAAGTACAAGATGACTGACTTTTCTTACTGTCTATGTTTTGAACCATTCCTGTGACACTAGTTATAGATTCTGATGCTTCACTTCAGGTTTACTGTATCCCTCTGACCTTCTTATTGACGATGATACACAGACATTGCATCGGAATTTAATACAAAAGGCACAATGCCGACTTAAGTACAAGAAGACTGACTCTTCATACTGTCTATGTTTGGAACCATTCCTGTGACACTATTTATAGATTCCGATGCTTCACATCAGGTATACTATATCCCTTGGACCTTCTTATTGACGATGAAACACAGAAATTGCATCGGAATTAAATACAAAAGGCACATTGCCGACTTAAGTACAAGAAGACTGACTCTTCCTACTGTCTATGTTTGAACCATTCCTGTGACACTAGTTATAGATTCCACTGCTTCACTTCAGGTTTACTGTATCCCTTGGACCTTCTTATTGACGTTGAAACACAGAAATAGCATCGAAATTAAATACAAAAGGCACAATGCACACTTAAGTACATGAAGACCGACTCGTAGTACTGACTATGTTTTGAACAATTCCTGTGACACTAGTTATAGATTCCGATGCTTCACTTGAGGATTACAGTATTCCGTGGACCTTGTTATTGACGGTGAAACACAGAATTTGCATCGGAATTAAATAAAAAAGGCACAATGCCGACTTAAGTACAAGAAGACTGACTCTTCTTACTGTCTATGATTTGAACCATTCCTGTGACATTAGTTATTGATTCCGATGCTTCACTCCAGGTTTACTGTAACCCTTGGACCTTCTTAGTGACGATGAAACACAGATATTGCATCGGAATGAAATACGAAAGGCACAATGCCAACTTTAGGACAAGAAGACTTACTCTTCTTACTGACTATGATTTGAACCATTCCTGTGACACTAGCTATAGATTCCGATGCTTCGCTTCAGGTTTACCGTATCCCTCTGACCTACTTATTGACGATCAAACACAGAAATTGCATTGGAATTAAATAGAAAAGGCACAATGAAGACTTAAGTACAAGAAGACTGACTCTTCATACTGACTATGTTTTGAACCATTCCTGTCACACTAGTTATAGATTCTGATGCTTCACTTCAGGATTACTGTATCCCTTGGACCTTCGTATTGACGATGAAACACAGAAATTGCATCGGAATTAAATACAAAAGGCACAATGCCGACTTAAGTACGCGAAGAGTGACTCTTCTTACTGTCTATGTTTGAACCATTCCTGTGACACTAGTTATAGATTCCGATGCTACACTCCAGGATTACTGTATGCCTTGGACCTTCGTATTGACGATGAAACACAGAAATTGCAACGGAATTAAATACAAAAGGCACAATGCCGACTTTACAAGAAGACTGACTGTTCTTACTGACAATGTTTTGAATCATTCCAGTGACACTAGTTATAGATTCCGATGCTTCACTTCAGGTTTATTGTATCCCTCTGACCTTCTTATTGACGATGAAACACTGAAATTGCATCGGAATTAAATAGAAAAGGCACAATGTCGACTTAAGTACAAGAAGACTGACTCTTCTTACTGCGTATGTTTTGAACCATTCCTGTGACACTAGTTATAGATTACGATGCTTCACTCCAAGTTCACTATATCCCTTGGACCTTCTTATTGACGATGAAACACAGAAATTGCATCGGAATTAAATAGAAAAGGCACGATGCCGACATAAGTACAAGAAGACGGATTCTTCTTACTGACTATGTTTTGACCCATTCCTGTGACACTAGTTATGTATTCCGATGCTTCACTTCTGGTTTACTGTATACCTTGGACCTTCTTATTGACGATGAAACACAGAAATTGCATCGGAATTAAGTACAAAAGGCACAATGCGGACTTAAGTACAAGAGGACTGACTCTTCCTACTGTCTACGTTTTGAACCATTCCTGTGACACTAGTTTTGGATTTCGATGCTTCACTTCAGTTTTACTGTATCCCTCTGACCTTATTGCCGATGACACACAGAAATTGCATCGGAATTAAATACAAAAGGGACAATGCCAACTTAAGGACAAGAAGACTGACTCTTCTTACTGACTATGTTTCGAACCATTCCTGTGACACTAGTTATAGATTCCGATGCTTCACTTCATTTTTACTGTACCCTTGGACATTCTTATTGACGATGAAACACAGAAATTGCAACGGAATTAAATACAAAAAGCACAATGCCGACTTAAGGACAAGAAGACTGACTCTTCGTATTGTCTATGTTTTGAACCGTTCCATTGACACTAGTTATAGATTCCGATGCTTCACTTGAGGTTTACTGTATCCCTTGGACCTTCTTATTGACGATGAAACACAGAAATTGCTTCGGAATTAAATCCAAAGGGCAAAATGCCGACTTAAGTACACGAACACTGACACTTCTTACTGTCTATGTTTTGAACCATTCCTGTGACACTAGTTATAGATTCCGATGCTACACTCCAGGTTTACTGTATCCCTTTGACCTTCTTATTGACGATGAAACACAGAAATTATATCGGAATTAAATAAAAAAGGCACAATGCCGACTTAGGGACAAGAAGACGGACTGTTCTTACTGACTATGTATTGAACTATTCCTGTGACACTAGTTATAGATTCCGATGCGTCACTTCTGATTTATTGTATCCCTCTGACCTTCTTTTTGACGATGAAACATAGAAATTGCATCGGAAATAAATAGAAAAGGCACAATGTCGACTTAAGTACAAGAGGACTGACTCTTCTTACTGTCTCTTTTTTGAACCATTCCTGTGATACTAGTTATAAATTCCGAAGCTTCACTCCAGGTTTACTGTATCCCTTGGACCTTCTTATTGACGATGAATCACAGAAATTGCAACTGAATTAAATAGAAAAGGCACAATGCCGACTTAAGTACAAGAAGACTGACTCTTATTACGGACTATGTTTTGAACCATTCCTGTGACACTAGTTATATATTCCGATGCTTCACTTCAGGTTTACTGTTTCCCTTGGACCTTCTTATTGACGATGAAACACAGAAATTGCATCGGAATTAAATACAAAAGGCAAAATGCCGACTTACGTACAAGAAGACTGACTCATCTACTATCTATGTTTTGAACCATTTCTGTGACACTAGTAATAGATTCCGATGCTTCAATCCAGTTTTACTGTATCCCTTGTACCTTCTCATTGACGATGAAACACAGAAATTGCATCGGAATTAAATACAAAAGGCACAATGCCGACATAAGTACATGAAGACCGACTCTTCCTACTGACTATGTTTTGAACCATTCCTGTGACACTAGTTATAGATCCCGATGCTTCAATTCAGGTTTACTGTATCCCTCTGACGTTCTTATTGACGACGAAACACAGAAATGGCATCGGAATTAAATACAAAAGGCACAATGCCGACTTAAGTACAAAAAGACTGGCTCTTCCTACTGTCTATGTATTGAACCATTCCTGTGACACTAGTTATAGATTCCCGTGCTTCACTTCAGGTTTACTGTATCCCTTGGACCTTATTATTGACGATGAAACACAGAAATTGCATCGGTATTTAATACAAATGGCACAATGCCGACTTAAGTACATGAAGACCGACTCTTCTTACTGACAATGTTTTGAACCATTCCTGTGACACTAGTTATAGATTCCGATGCTTCACTTGAGGTTTACTCTATCCCTTGGATCTTCTTATTTACGATGAAACACAGAAATTGCATCGGAATTAAATAGAAAAGGCAAAATGCCGACTTAAGTACACGTCGACTGACTTTTCTTACTGTCTATGCTTTGAACCATTCCTGTGACACTTGTTATAGGTTCCGATGCTTCACTTCAGGTTTACTGTATCCCTTGGACCCTCTTATTGACGATGAAACTCAGAAATTACATCGGAATTAAATACAAAAGGCACAATGCCGACATAAGTACAAGAAGACTGACTCTTCTTACTGACCTTGATTTGAACCATTCCTGTGACACTAGTTATAGATCCCGATGCTTCAATTCAGGTTTACTGTATCCCTCTGACCTTCTTATTGACGATGAAACACAGAAATTGCATCGGTGTTAAATAGAAACGCCACAAAGCCTTCTTAAGTACAAGAAGACTGACTCTTCTTAATGGCTATGATTTGAACCATTCCTGTGACACTAGTTATAGATTACGATGCTTGACTCCAGTTTTACTGTATCCCTTGGACCTTCTTATTGTCGATGAAACACAGAAATTGCATCGGAATTAAATACAAAGGGCAAAATGCCGAATTAAGAACAAGAAGACTGACTCTTCTTACTGTCTATGTTTTGAACCATTCCATTGGCACTAGTCATAGATTCCGATGCTTCACTCCAGTTTTACTGTATCCCTTGTACCTTCTCATTGACGATGGAACACAGAAATTGCATCGGAAGTAATTAGAAAAGGCACAATGCCGACTTAAGTACAAGAAGAATGACTCTTCTTACTGTCTATGTTTTGAACCATTCCTGTGACACTAGTTACAGAATCCGATACTTCACTCCAGGTTTACTGTATCCCTTGGACCTTCTTATTGACGATGAAACACTGAAAATTCATCGGAATTAAATACAAAAGTCACAATGCCGACTTAAGGACAAGAAGACTGACTCCTCTTACAGACTATGTTTTGAACCTTTCCGGTGACACTAGCTATGGATTCCGATGCTTCACTTCAGGTTTACTGTATCCCTCTGACGTTCTTATTGACGACGAAACACAGAAATGGCATCGGAATTAAATACAAAAGGCACAATGCCGACTTAAGTACAAAAAGACTGGCTCTTCCTACTGTCTATGTATTGAACCATTCCTGTGACACTAGTTACAGATTCCCGTGCTTCACTTCAGGTTTACTGTATCCCTTGGACCTTATTATTGACGATGAAACACAGAAATTGCATCGGTATTGAATACAAAAGGCACAATGCCGACTTAAGTACATGAAGACCGACTCTTCCTACTGACTATGTTTTGAACCATTCCTGTGACACTAGTTATAGATTCCGATGCTTCACTTGAGGTTTACTGTATCCCTTGGATCTTCTTATTTGCGATGAAACACAGAAATTGCATCGGAATTAAATAGAAAAAGCACAATGCCGACTTAAGTACAAGACGACTGACTTTTCTTACTGTCTATGCTTTGAACCATTCCTGTGACACTAGTTATAAATACCGATGCTTCACTTCAGGTTTACTGTATCCCTTGGACCTTCTTATTGACGATGAAACACAGAAATTTCTTCGGAATTAAATCCAAAGGGCAAAATGCCGACTTAAGTACACGAACACTGACTCTTCTTACTGTCTATGTTTTGAACCATTCCTGTGACACTAGTTATAGATTCCGATGCTACACTCCAGGTTTACTGTATCCCTTTGACCTTCTTATTGACGATGAAGCAAAGAAATTATATCGGAATTAAATAAAAAAGTTACAATGCCGACTTAGGGACAAGAAGACGGACTGTTCTTACTGACTATGTATTGAACCATTCCTGTGACACTAGTTATAGATTCCGATGCGTCACTTCAGGTTTATTGTATCCCTCTGACCTTCTTTTTGATGATGAAACATAGAAATTGCATCGTAAATAAATAGAAAAGGCACAATGTCGACTTAAGTACAAGAGTACTGACTCTTCTTACTGTCTCTTTTTTGAACCAGTCCTGTGATACTAGTTATAAATTCCGAAGCTTCACTCCAGGTTTACTGTATCCCTTGGACCTTCTTATTGACGATGAAACACAGAAATTGCAACTGAATTAAATAGAAAAGGCACAATGCCGACTTAAGTACAAGAAGACTGACTCTTATTACTGACTATGTTTGAACCATTCCTGTGACACTAGTTATATATTCCGATGCTTCACTTCAGGTTTACTGTTTCCCTTGGACCTTCTTATTGACGATGAAACACAGAAATTGCATCGGAATTAAATACAAAAGGCAAAATGCCGACTTACGTACAAGAAGACTGACTCATCTACTATCAATGTTTTGAACCATTTCTGTGACACTAGTCATAGATTCCGATGCTTCACTCCAGTTTTACTGTATCCCTTGTACCTTCTCATTGACGATGAAACACAGAAATTGCATCGGAATTAAATACAAAAGGCACAATGCCGACATAAGTACATGAAGACCGACTCTTATTACTGACTATGTTTTGAACCATTCCTGTGACACTAGATGTAGATTCCGATGCTTCACTTCAGGTTTACTGTATACCTTTGACCTTCTTATTGACGAGGAAATACAGAAATTTCATCTGAATTAAATACAAAAGGCACAATGCCGAATTAAGAACAAGAAGACAGACTCTTCTTACTGTCTATGTTTTGAACCATTCCATTGACACTAGTCATAGATTCCGATGCTTCACTCCAGTTTTACTGTATCCCTTGTACCTTCTCATTGACGATGAAATACAGAAATTGCATCGGAATTAAATAGAAAAGGCACAATGCCGACTTAAGGACAAGAAGACTGACTCTTCTTACAGACTATATTTTGAACCTTTCCGGTGCCACTAGCTATGGATTCCGATGTTTCTCTTCAGGTTTACTGTATCCCTCTGACGTTCTTATTGACGACGAAACACAGAAATGGCATCGGAATTAAATACAAAAGGCACAATGCCGACTTAAGTACAAAAAGACTGGCTCTTCCTACTGTCTATGTATTGAACCATTCCTGTGACACTAGTTATAGATTCCCGTGCTTCACTTGAGGTTTACTGTATCCCTTGGACCTTAATATTGACGATGAAACACAGAAATTGCATCGGTATTTAATACAAAAGGCACAATGCCGACTTAAGTACATGAAGACCGACTCTTCTTACTGACTATGTTTTGAACCATTCCTGTGACACTAGTTATAGATTCCGATGCTTCACTTGAGGTTTACTGTATCCCTTGGATCTTCTTATTTACGATGAAACACAGAAATTGCATCGCAATTAAATAGAAAAGGCAAAATGCCGATTTAAGTACACGACGACTGACTTTTCTTACTGTCTATGCTTTGAACCATTCCTGTGACACTAGTTATAGGTTCCGATGCTTCACTTCAGGTTTACTGTATCCCTTGGACCCTCTTATTGAGGATGAAACTCAGAAATTGCATCGGAATTAAATACAAAAGGCACAATGCCGACATAAGTACAAGAAGACTGACTCTTCTTACTGGCTATGATTTGAACCATTCCTGTGACACTAGTTATAGATTACGATGCTTTTCTTCAGTTTTACTGTATCCCTTGGACCTTCTTATTGTCGATGAAATACAGAAATTGCATCAGAATTAAATACAAAGGGCAAAATGCCGAATTAAGAACAAGAAGACTGACTCTTCTTACTGTCTATGTTTTGAACCATTCCATTGGCACTAGTCATAGATTCCGATGCTTCACTCCAGTTTTACTGTATCCCTTGTACCTTCTCATTGACGATGAAACACAGAAATTGCATCGTAATTAAATAGAAAAGGCACAATGCCGACTTAAGTACAAGAAGACTGACTCTTCTTACTGTCTATGTTTTGAACCATTCCTGTGACACTAGTTACAGAATCCGATACTTCACTCCAGGTTTACTGTATCCCTTGGACCTTCTTATTGACGATGAAACACAGAAAATTCATCGGAATTAAATACAAAAGGCACAATGCCGACTTAAGGACAAGAAGACTGACTCTTCTTACAGAATATGTTTTGAACCTTTCCGGTGACACTAGCTATGGATTCCGATGCTTCACTTCAGGTTTACTGTATCCCTCTGACGTTCTTATTGACGACGAAACACAGAAATGGCATCGTAATTAAATACAAAAGGCACAATGCCGACTTAAGTACAAAACGACTGGCTCTTCCTACTGTCTATGTATTGAACCATTCCTGTGACACTAGTTATAGATTCCCGTGCTTCACTTCAGGTTTACTGTATCCCTTGGACCTTATTATTGACGATGAAACACAGAAATTGCATCGGTATTTAATACAAAAGGCACAATGCCGACTTAAGTACATGAAGACCGACTCTTCCTACTGACTATGTTTTGAACCACTCCTGTGACACTAGTTATAGATTCCGATGCTTCACTTGAGGTTTACTGTATCCCTTGGATCTTCTTATTTACGATGAAACACAGAAATTGCATCGGAATTAAATAGAAAAAGCACAATGCCGACTTAAGTACAAGACGACTGACTTTTCTTACTGTCTATGCTTTGAACCATTCCTGTGACACTAGTTATAGGTTCCGATGCTTCACTTCAGGTTTACTGTATCCCTTGGACCCTCTTATTGACGATGATACTCAAAAATTGCATCGGAATTAAATACAAAAGGCACAATGCCGACATAAGTACAAGAAGACTGACTCTTCTTACTGACTATGATTTGAACCATTCCTGTGACACTAGTTATAGATCCCGATGCTTCAATTCAGGTTTACTGTATCCCTCTGACCTTTTTATTGACGATGAAACACAGAAATTGCATCGGTGTTAAATAGAAACGCCACAAAGCCTTCTTAAGTACAAGAAGACTGACTCTTCTTACTGGCTATGATTTGAACCATTCCTGTGACACTAGTTATAGATGACGATGCTTGACTCCAGTTTTACTGTATCCCTTGGACCTTCTTATTGACGATGAAACACAGAAATTGCATCGGAATTAAATACAAAGGGAAAAATGCCGACTTAAGTACTCGAAGACTGACTCTTCTTGCTGTCTATGTTTTGAACCATTCCTCTGACACTAGTTATAGATTCCGATGCTACATTCTAGGTGTACTGTATCCCTTGGACCTTCTTACTGACGATGAAACACAGAAATTGCATCGGAATTAAATAAAAAAAGCACAATGCCGACTTAGGGACAAGAAGACTGACTGTTCTTACTGACTAAGTTTTGAACCATTCCCGTGACACTAGTTATAGATTCCGATGCTTCACTTCAGGTTTATTGTATCCCTCTGACCTTCTTATTGACGATGAAACACAGAAATTGCATCGGAAATAAATAGAAAAGGCACATTGTCGACTTAAGTACAAGAAGACTGACTCTTCTTACTGTCTATGTTTTGAACCATTCCTGTGACACTAGTTATAGATTCCGATGCTTAACTCCAGGTTTACTGTATCCCTTGGACCTTCTTATTGTCGATGAAACACAGAAATTGCAACTGAATTAAATAGAAAATGCACAATGCCGACTTAAGTACAAGACGACTGACTTTTCTTACTGTCTATGTTTTGAACTATTCCTGTGACACTATTTATAGATTCCGATGCTTAACTCCAGGTTTACTGTATCCCTTGGACCTTCTTATTGACGATGAAACACAGAAATTGCATCAGAATTAAATACAAATGGCACATTGCCGACTTAAGTACAAGAAGACTGACTCTTCCTACTGACTATGTTTTGAACAATTCCTGTGACACTAGTTATAGATTCCGATGCTTCACTTGAGGATTACAGTATTCCGTGGACCTTCTTATTGACGATGAAACACAGAATTTGCATCGGAATTAAATAAAAAAGGCACAATGCCGACTTAAGTACAAGAAGACTGACTCTTCTTACTGTCTATGATTTGAACCATTCCTGTGACACTAGTTATTGATTGCGATGCTTCACTCCAGGTTTACTGTAACCCTTGGACCTTCTTAGTGACGATGAAACACAGATATTGCATCGGAATTAAATACGAAAGGCACAATGCCAACTTAAGGACAAGAAGACTGACTCTTCTTACTGACTAAGATTTGAACCATTCCTGTGACACTAGCTATAGATTCCGATGCTTCGCTTCAGGTTTACCGTATCCCTCTGACCTACGTATTGACGATGAAACACAGAAATTGCATTGGAATTAAATAGAATAGGCACAATGAAGACTTAAGTACAAGAAGACTGACTGTTCTTACTGACAATGTTTTGAACCATTCCTGTGACACTAGTTATAGATTCCGATGCTTCACTTCAGGTTTATTGTATCCCTCTGACCTTCTTATCGACGATGAAACACTGAAATTGCATCGGAATTAAATAGAAAAGGCACAATGTCGACTTAGGTACAAGAAGGCTGACTCTTCTTACTGTCTATGTTTTGAACCATTCCTGTGACACTAGTTATAGATTACGATGCTTCACTCCAAGTTCACTATATCCCTTGGACCTTCTTATTGACGATGAAACACAGAAATTGCATCGGAATTAAATAGAAAAGGCACAATGCCGACATAAGTACAAGAAGACTGATTCTTCTTACTGACTATGTTTTGACCCATTCCTGTGACACTAGTTATATATTCCGATGCTTCACTTCTGGTTTACTGTATTTCTTGGACCTTCTTATTGACGATGAAACACAGAAATTGCATCGGAATTAAGTACAAAAGGCACAATGCGGACTTAAGTACATGAAGACCGACTCGTCCTACTGACTATGTTTTGAACAATTCCTGTGACACTAGTTATAGATTCCGATGCTTCACTTTAGTATTACAGTATTCCGTGGACCTTCTTATTGACGATGAAACACAGAATTTGAATCGGAATTAAATAAAAAAGGCACAATGCCGACTTAAGTACAAGAAGACTGACTCTTCTCACTGTCTATGATTTGAACCATTCCTGTGACACTAGTTATTGATTACGATGCTTCACTCCAAGTTCACTATATCCCTTGGACCTTCTTATTGACGATGAAACACAGAAATTGCATCGGAATTAAATAGAAAAGGCACAATGCCGACATACGTACAAGAAGACTTATTCTTCTTACTGACTATGTTTTGACCCATTCCTGTGACACTAGTTATATATTCCGATGCTTCACTTCTGGTTTACTGTATACCTTGGACCTTCTTATTGACGATGAAACACAGAAATTGCATCGGAATTAAGTACAAAAGGCACAATGCGGACTTAAGTACAAGAGGACTGACTCTTCCTACTGTCTGTGTTTTGAACCATTCCTGTGACACTAGTTTTGGATTCCGATGCTTCACTTGAGGATTACAGTATTCCGTGGACCTTCTTATTGACGATGAAACACAGAATTTGCATCGGAATTAAACAAAAAAGGCACAATGCCGACTTAAGTACAAGAAGACTGACTCTTCTTACTGTCTATGATTTGAACCATTCCTGTGACACTAGTTATTGATTCCGATGCTTCACTCCAGGTTTACTGTAACCCTTGGACCTTCTTAGTGACGATGAAACACAGATATTGCATCGGAATTAAATACGAAAGGCACAATTCCAACTTAAGGACAAGAAGACTGACTCTTCTTACTGACTATGATTTGAACCATTCCTGTGACACTAGCTATAGATTCCGATGCTTCGCTTCAGGTTTACCGTATCCCTCTGACCTACTTATTGACGATGAAGCACAGAAATTGCATTGGAATTAAATAGAAAAGGCACAACGAAGACATAAGTACAAGAAGACTGACTCTTCATACTGACTATGTTTTGAACCATTCCTGTGACACTAGTTATAGATTCTGATGCTTCACTTCAGGATTACTGTATCCCTTGGACCTTCTTATTGACGATGAAACACAGAAATTGCATCGGAATTAAATACAAAAGGCACAATGCCGACTTAAGTACGCGAAGAGTGACTCTTCTTACTGTCTATGCTTTAAACCATTCCTCTGACACTACTTATAGATTCCGATGTTACACTCCAGGTTTACTGTATGCCTTGGACCTTCGTATTGACGAAGAAACACAGAAATTGCAACGGAATTAAATACAAAAGGCACAATGCCGACTTAAGTACAAGAAGACTGACTGTTCTTACTGACAATGTTTTGAACCATTCCTGTGACACTAGTTATCGATTCCGATGCTTCACTTCAGGTTTATTGTATCCCTCTGACCTTCTTATTGACGATGAAACACTGAAATTGCATCGGAATTAAATAGAAAAGGCACAATGTCGACTTAGGTACAAGAAGACTGACTCTTCTTACTGTCTATGTTTTGAACCATTCCTGTGACACTAGTTGTAGATCACGATGCTTCACTCCAAGTTCACTATATCCCTTGGACCTTCCTATTGACGATGAAACACAGAAATTGCATCGGAATTAAATAGAAAAGGCACAATGCCGACATAAGTACAAGAAGACTGATTCTTCTTACTGACTATGTTTTGACCCATTCCTGTGACACTAGTTAAATATTCCGATGCTTAACTTCAGGTTTACTGTACCCTTGGACATTGTTATTGACGATGAAACACAGAAATTGCATCGGAATTAAATACAAAAGGCACAATGCCGACTTAAGGACAAGAAGACTGACTCTTCTTATTGTCTAAGTTTTGAACCGTTCCATTGACACTAGTTATAGATTCCGATGCTTCACTCCAGGTTTACTGTATCTCTTGGACCTTTTATTGACGATGAGACAAAGAAATTGCATCGGAATTAAATAGAAAAGGCACAATGAAGACTTCAGTACACGAAGACTGACTCTTCTTATTGACTATGTTTTGAACCATTCCTGTGACTCTAGTTATAAATTCCGGTGCTTCACTTCAGGTTTACTGTATCCCTTGGACCTTCTTATTGACGATGAAACACAGAAATTGTATCGGACTTAAATCCAAAGGGCAAAATGCCGTCTTAAGTACACGAAAACTGACTCTTCTTACTGTCCATGTTTTGAACCAATCCTGTGACACTAGTTATAGATTCCGATGCTACACTCCAGGTTTACTGTATCACTTTGACCTTCTTATTGACGGTGAAACACAGAAATTATATCGGAATTAAATAAAAAAGGCACAATGCCGACTTAGGGACAAGAAGACTGACTGTTCTTACTGACTATGTATTGAACCATTCCTGTGACACTAGTTATAGATTCCGATGCTTCACTTCAGGTTTATTGTATCCCTCTGACCTTCTTATTGACGATGAAACACAGAAATTGCATCGTAAATAAATAGAAAAGGCACAATGTCGACTTAAGTACAAGAAGACTGACTCTTCTTACTGTCTCTTTTTTGAACCATTCCTGTGACACTAGTTATAAATTCCGATGCTTCACTCCAGGTTTACTGTATCCATTGGACCTTCTTATTGACGATGAAACACAGAAATTGCAACTGAATTAAATAGAAAAGGCACAATGCCGACTTAAGTACAAGAAGACTGAGTCTTATTACTGACTATGATTTGAACCATTCCTGTGACACTAGTTAATTATTCCGACGCTTCACTTCAGGTTTACTGTTTCACTTGGACCTTCTTATTGACGATGAAACACAGAAATTGCATCCGAATTAAATACAAAAGGCAAAATACCGACTTACGTACAAGAAGACTGACTCATCTACTGTCTATGTTTAGAACTATTTCTGTGACACTAGTTGTAGAGTCCCATGCTTCACTTCAGGTTTACTGTATCCCTTGGGCCTTCTTATTGACGAAGAATCAAAGAAATTGCATCGGAATTAAATACAAATGGCACAATGCCGACTTAAGTACAAGAAGACTGACTCTTTTTACTGTCTATATTTCGAACCGTTCCAGTGACACTAGTTATAGATTCCGATGCTTCACTTCAGGTTTACTGTATCCCTTGGACCATCTTATTGACGATGAAATACAGAAATTGCATCGGAAATAAATACAAAAGGCACAATGCCGACTTAAGTACAAGAAGACCGATCCTTCTTACTGTCTATGCTTTGAACCATTCCTGTGACACTAGTTATAGACTCCGATGCTTCACTTCAGGTTTACTGTAACCCTTGGACATTCTTATTGACGATGAAACACAGAAATTGCATCGGAATTAAATACAAAATGCACAATGCCGACATAAGTACATGAAGACCGACTCTTCCTACTGACTATGTTTGAACCATTCCTGTGACACTAGTTATATATTCCGATGCTTCACTTCTGGTTTACTGTATACCTTGGACCATCTTATTGACGATGAAACACAGAAATTGCATCGGAATTAAATACAAAAGGCACAATGCGGACTTAAGTACAAGAGGACTGACTCTTCCTACTGTCTATGTTTTGAACCATTCCTGTGACACTAGTTTTGGATTCCGATGCTTCACTTCAGTTTTACTGTATCCCTCTGACCTTATTGCCGATAAAACACAGAAATTGCATCCGAATTAAATACAAAAGGGACAATGCCAACTTAAGGACAAGAAGACTGACTCTTCTTACTGACTATGTTTTGAACCATTCCTGTGACATTAGTTATAGATTCCGATGCTACACTCCAGGTTTACTGTATCCCTCTGACCTTCTTATTGACAAGGAAACACAGAAATTGCATCGGAATTAAATCCAAAGCGCAAAATGCCAACTTAAGTACACGAACACTGACTCTTCTTTCTGTCCATGTTTTGAACCATTCCTGTGACACTAGTTATAGATTCCGATGCTACACTCCAGGTTTACTGTGTCCCTTTGACCTTCTTATTTACGATGAAACACAGAAATTACATCGGAATTAAATAAAAAAGGCACAATGCCGACTTAGGGACAAGAAGACTGACTGTTCTTACTGACTACGTATTGAACCATTCCTGTGACATTAGTTACAGATTCCGATGCTTCACTTCAGGTTTATTGTATCCCTCTGTCCTTCTTATTGACGATGAAACACAGAAATTGCATCGGAAATTAATAGAAAAGGCACAATGTCGACTTAAGTACAAGAAGACTGACTCTTCTTACTGTCTATGTTTTGAACCATTCCTGTGATACTAGTTATAGATTCCGATGCTTCACTCCAGGTTTACTGTATCCTTTGGACCTTCTTATTGATGATGAAACACAGAAATTGCAACTGATTTAAATAGAAAGGCACAATGCCGACATAAGTACAAGAAGACTGAATCTTCTTACTGACTATGTTTTGAACCATTCCTGTGACACTAGTTATAGATTCCGATGCTTCACTTCAGGTTTACTGTATTCCTTGGACCTTATTATTGACGATGAAACACAGAAATTGCATCGGTATTTAATACAAAAGGCACAATGCCGACTTAAGTACATGAAGACCGACTCTTAATACTGTCTGTGCTTTGAACCATTCCTGTGACACCAGTTATAGATTCCGATGCTTCACTCCAAGTTTACTATATCCCTTGGACCTTCTTATTGACGATGAAACACAGAAATTGCATCGGAATTAAATACAAAATGCACAATGCCGACTGAAGTACAAGAAGACTGACTCTATTTACTGACTATGCTTCGAACCATTCCTGTGACACTAGTTATGGATTCGGATGCTTCACTTCAGGTTTACTGTATCACCCTGACCTTCTTATTGACGATGAAACACGGAATTTGCATCGGAATTAAATACAGAAGGCACAATGCCGACTTAAGTACAAGAAGACAGACTCTTCTTACTGACTAAGTTTTGAACCATTCCTGTGACACTAGTTATAGATCCCGATGCTTCACTTCAGGTTTACTGTATCCCTCTGAAATTCTTATTGACGATGAAACACAGAAACTGAATCGGAATTAAATAGAAACGCCACAATTCCTACTTAGGTACAAGAAGACTGACTCTTTATACTGGCTATGTTTTGAACCATTCCTGTGACACTAGTTATAGATTCCGATGCTTGAATTCAGTTTTTCTGTACCCCTTGGACCTTCTTATTGACGATGAAACACAGAAATTGCATCGGAATTAAATACAAAAGGCACAATGCCGACTTAAGTACAAGAAGACTGACTCTTCTTACTGTCTATGTTGTGAACTATTCTTGTGACACTAGTAATAGATTCCGATGCTTCACTTCAGGTTTACAGTATCCCTTGGACCTTCTTTTTGACGATAAAACACAGAAATTGAATCGTAATTAAATACAAAAGTCACAATGCCGACTTAAGTACAAGAAGACTGACTCTTCTTACTGTCTATGTTGTAAACTATTCCTGTGACACTAGTAATAGATTCCGATGCTTCACTCCAGGTTTACTGTATCCCTTGGACCTTCTTATTGACGATGAAACACAGAATATTCATCGGAATTAAATACAAAAGGCACAATGACGACTTAAGTACAAGAAGACTGACTCTTCTTACTGTCTATGATTTGAACCATTCCTGTGACACTAGTTATAGATTACGATGCTTCACTTCAGGTTTACAGTATCCCTTGGACCTTCTTTTTGACGATAAATCACAGAAATTGAATCGTAATTAAATACAAAAGGCACAATGCCGACTTAAGTACAAGAAGACTGACTCTTCTTACTGTCTATGTTGTGAACTATTCCTGTGACACTAGTAATAGATTCCGATGCTTCACTCCAGGTTTACTGTATCCCTTGGACCTTCTTATTGACGATGAAACACAGAATATTCATCGGAATTAAATACAAAAGGCACAATGCCGACTTAAGGACAAGATGACTGACTCTTCTTATTGACTATCTTTTGAACCATTCCGGTGACACTAGCTATAGATTCCGATGCTTCACTTCAGGTTTACTGTATCCCTCTGACTTTCATGTTGAGGATGAAACACAGAAATGGCATCGGAATTAAATACTAAAATCACAATGCCGACATAAGTACAAGAAGACTGACTCTTCTTACTGACTATGATTTGAACCATTCCTGTGACACTAGTTATAGATCCCGATGCTTCACTTCAGTTTTACTGTATCCCTCTGCCCTTCTTATTGACGATGAAACGCAGAACTTGCATCGGAATTAAACAGAAACGCCACAATGTCTACTTAAGTACAATAAGACTGGCTCTTCTTACTGGCTATGATTTGAACCATTCCTCTGACACTAGTTATAGATTCCGATGCTACACTCCCGGTTTACTGTATCCCTTGGACCTTCTTATTGACGATGAAACACAGAAATTGCATCGGAATTAAATAAAAAAGGCACAATGCCGACTTAGGGACAGGAACAGTGACGGTTCTTACTGACTATGTTTTGAACCATTCCTGTGACACTAGTTATAGATTCCGATGCTTCACTTCAGGTTTATTGTATCCCTCTGACCTTCTTATTGACGATGAAACACAGAAATTGCATCGGAAATAAATAGAAAAGGCACAATGTCGACTTAAGTACAAGAAGACTGACTCTTCTTACTGTCTATGTCTTGAACCATTCCTGTGACACTAGTTATAGATTCCGATGCTTAACTGCAGGTTTACTCTATCCCTTGGACCTTCTTATTGTCGATGAAACACAGAAATTGCAACTGAATTAAATAGAAAAGGCACAATGCCGACTTAAGTACAAGAAGACTGACTCTTATTACTGACTATGTTTTGAACCATTCCTGTGACACTAGTTATAGATTCCGATGTTTCACTTCAGTTTTACTGTATACCTTGGACCTTCCTATTGACGATGAAACACAGAAATTGCATCGGAATTAAATAGAAAAGGCACAATGAAGACATAAGTACAGGAAGATTGACTCTTCCTACTGTCTATGTTTTGAACCATTCCTGTGACACTAGTTATAGATTCCGATGCTTCACTTCAGGTTTACTTATCCCTCTGACCTTATTGCCGATGAAACACAGAAATTGCATCGGAATTAAATACAAAAGGCACAATGCCGACTTAACTACATGAAGATCGACACTTCCTACTGATTATGTTTTGAACCATTCCTGTGATACTAGTTATGGATTCCGATGCTTCACTTGAGGTTTACTGTATCCCTTGGACCTTCTTACTGACGATGAAACACAGAAATTGCATGGGAATGAAACAGAAAAAGCACAATGCCGACTTAAGTTCAAGAAGACTGACTCATCTTACTGTCTATGTTTTGAACCATTCCTGTGACACTAGTTATAGATTCCGATGTTTCACTTTAGGTTTACTGTATCCCTTGGACCTTCTTATTGACGATGAAACACAGAAATTGCATCGGAATTAAATACAAAAGGCACAATGCAGACTTAAGTACATGAGGACCGACTCTTCTTACTGACTATGTTTTGAGCAATTCCTGTGATACTAGTTATATATTCCGATGCTTCACTTCTGGTTTACTGTATACCTTGGACCTTCTTATTGACGATGAAACACAGAAATTGCATCGGAATTAAATACAAAAGGCACAATGCGGACTTAAGTACAAGAGGACTGACTCTTCCTACTGTCTATGTTCTGAACCATTCCTGTGACACTAGTTTTGGATTCCGATGCTTCACTTCAGTTTTACTGTATCCCTCTGACCTTATTGCCGATGAAACACAGAAATTGCATCGGAATTAAATACAAAAGGCACAATGCGGACTTAAGTACAAGAGGACTGACTCTTCCTACTGTCTATGTTTTGAACCATTCCTGTGACACTAATTTTAGATTCCGATGCTTCACTTCAGTTTTACTGTATCCCTCTGAACTTATTGCCGATGAAACACAGAAATTGCATCGGAACTAAATACAAAAGGGACAATGCCAACTTAAGGACAAGAAGACTGACTCTTCTTACTGACTATGTTTTGAACACTTCCTGTGACACTAGTTATAGATTCCGGTGCTTCACTTCACGTTTACTGTTCCCTTGGACATTCTTATTGACGATGAAACACAGAAATTGCATCGGAATTAAATACAAAAGGCACAATGCCGACTTAAGGACAAGAAGACTTACTCTTCTTATTGTCTGTGTTTTGAACCGTTCCATTGACACTAGTTATAGATTCCGATGCTTCACTCCAGGTTTACTGTATCCCTTGGATCTTCTTATTGACGATGAGATAAAGAAATTGCATCGGAATTAAATAGAAAAGGCACAATGAAGACTTCAGTACACGAAGTCTGTTTCTTCTTACTGACTATGTTTTGAACCATTCCTGTGACACTAGTTATAAATTCCGATGCTTCACTTCAGGTTTACTGTATCCCTTGGACCTTCTTATTGACGATGAAACACAGAAATTGCATCGGAATTAAATCCAAAGGGCAAAATGCCGACTTAAGTACACGAACACTGACTCTTCTTACTGTCTATGTTTTGAACCGTTCCTGTGACACTAGTTATAGATTCCGATGCTCCACTCCAGGTTTACTGTATCCCTTTGACCTTCTTATTGACGATGAAACACAGTAATTACATCGGAATTAAATAAAAAAGGCACAATGCCGACTTAGGGACAAGAAGACTGACTGTTCTTACTGACTATGTATTGAACCATTCCTGTGTCACTAGTTATAGATTCCGATGCTTCACTTCAGGTTTATTGTATCCCTCTGACCTTCTTATTGACGATGAAACACAGAAATTGCATCGTAAATATATAGAAAAGGCACAATGTCGACTTAAGTACAAGAAGACTGACTCTTCTTACTGTCTATGTTTTGAACCATTCCTGTGATACTAGTTATAGATTCCGGTGCTTCACTCTAGGTTTACTGTATCCCTTGGTGCTTCTTATTGACGATGAAACACAGAAATTGCATCGCAATTAAATACAAGAGGCAAAATGCCGACTTAAGCACAAGAAGACTGACTCATCTACTGTCTATGTTTTGAATCATTTCTGTGACACTAGTTGTAGAGTCCGATGCTTCACTTCAGGTTTACTGTATCCCTTGGGCCTTCTTATTGACGATGAATCAAAGAAATTGCATCGGAATTAAATACAAATGGCACAATGCCGACTTAAGTACAAGAAGACTGACTCTTTTTACTGTCTATATTTTGAACCATTCCTGTGACACTAGTTATAGATTCCGATGCTTCACTTCAGGTTTACTGTATCCCTTGGACCTTCTTATTGACGATGAAACACAGAAATTGAATCGGAATTAAACACAAAATGCACAATGCCGAATTAAGTACAAAACGACTGACTCTTCTTACTGACTATGCTTTGAACCATTCCTGTGACACTAGTTATATATTCCGATGCTTCACTTCAGGTTTACTGTATCACTCTGACCTTCTTATTGACGATGAAACACAGAAATTGCATCGGAATTAAATACAAAAGGCACAATGCCGACATAAGTACATGAAGACCGACTCTTCCTACTGACTATGTTTTGAACCATTCCTGTGACACTAGTTATAGATTCCGATGCTTCACTTCAGGTTTACTGTATACCTTTGACCTTCTTATTGACGATGAAATACAGAAATTGCATCGGAATTAAATACAAAAGGCACAATGCCGAATTAAGAACAAGAAGACCGACTCTTCTTACTGTCTATGTTTTGAACCATTCCATTGACACTAGTCATAGATTCCGATGCTTCACTCCAGTTTTACTGTATCCCTTGTACCTTCTTATTGACGATGAAACACAGAAATTGCATCGGAATTAAATAGAAAAGGCACAATGCCGACTTAAGTACAAGAAGACTGACTCTTCTTACTGTCTATGTTTTGAACCATTCCTGTGACACTAGTTATAGATTCCGATGCTTCACTTCAGGTTTACTGTATCCCTTGGACCTTAATATTGACGATGAAACACAGAATTTGCATCGGTATTTAATACAAAAGGCACAATGCCGACTTAAGTACATGAAGACCGACTCTTCCTACTGACTATGTTTTGAACCATTCCTGTGACACTAGTTATAGATTCCGATGCTTCACTTGAGGTTTACTGTATCCCTTGGATCTTCTTATTTACGATGAAACACAGAAATTGCATCGGAATTAAATAGAAAAGGCACAATGCCGACTTAAGTACAAGACGACTGACTTTTCTTACTGTCTATGCTTTGAACCATTCCTGTGACACTAGTTATAGGTTCCGATGCTTCACTTCAGGTTTACTGTATCCCTTGGACCCTCTTATTGACGATGAAACTCAGAAATTGCATCGGAATTAAATACAAAAGGCACAATGCCGACATAAGTACAAGCAGACTGACTCTTCTTACTTACTATGATTTGAACCATTCCTGTGACACTAGTTATAGATCCCGATGCTTCAATTCAGGTTTACTGTATCCCTCTGACCTTCTTATTGACGATGAAACACAGAAATTGCATCGGTGTTAAATAGAAACGCCACAAAGCTTCTTAAGTACAAGAAGACTGACTCTTCTTACTGGCTATGATTTGAACCATTTCTGTGACACTAGTTATAGATTACGATGCTTGACTTGAGTTTTACTGTATCCCTTGGACCTTCTTATTGACGATGAAACACAGAAATTGCAGCGGAATTAAATACAAAGGGCAAAATGCCGACTTAAGTACTCGAAGACTGACTCTTCTTGCTGTCTATGTTTTGAACCATTCCTTTGACACTAGTTATAGATTCCGATGCTTCACTTGTGGTTTACTGTATCCCTTGGATCTTCTTATTTACGATGAAACACGGAAATTGCATCGGAATTAAATAAGAAAGGCACAATTCCGACTTAGGGACAAGAAGACTGGCTGTTCTTACTGACTAAGTTTTGAACCATTCCTGTGACACTAGTTATAGATTCCGATGCTTCACTTCAGGTTTATTGTATCCCTCTGACCTTCTTATTGACGATGAAACACAGAAATTGCATCGGAAATAAATAGAAAAGGCACAATGTCGACTTAAGTACAAGAAGACTGACTCTTCTAACTGTCTATGTTTTGAACCATTCCTGTGACACTAGTTATAGATTCCGATGCTTAACTCCAGGTTTACTGTATCCCTTGGACCTTCTTATTGTCGATGAAACACAGAGATTGCAACTGAATTAAATAGAAAATGCACAATGCCGACTTAAGTACAAGACGACTGACTTTTCTTACTGTCTATGATTTGAACCATTCCTGTGACACTAGTTATAGATTCTGATGCTTCACTTCAGGTTTCCTGTATCCCTCTGAACTTCTTATTGACGATGAAACACAGAAATAGCATCGGAATTAAATACAAAAGGCACATTGCCGACTTAAGTACAAGAAGACTGACTCTTCCTACTGGCTATGTTTTGAACCATTCCTGTGACACTAGTTATTGATTCCGATGCTTCACTTCAGGTTTACTGTATCCCTTGGACCTTCTTATTGACGATGAAACACAGAAATGGCATCGAAATTAAATACAAAAGGCACAATGCAGACTTAAGTACATGAAGACCGACTCGTCCTACTGACTATGTTTTGAACAATTCCTGTGACACTAGTTATAGATTCCGATGCTTCACTTGAGGATTACAGTATTCCGTGGACCTTCTTATTGACGATGAAACACAGAATTTGCATCGGAATTAAATAAAAAAGGCACAATGCCGACTTAAGTACAAGAAGACTGACTCTTCTTACTGTCTATGATTTGAACCATTCCTGTGACACTAGTTATTGATTCCGATGCTTCACTCCAGGTTTACTGTAACCCTTGGACCTTCTTAGTGACGATGAAACACAGATATTGCATCGGAATGAAATACGAAAGGCACAATGCCAACTTAAGGACAAGAAGACTGACTCTTCTTACTGACTACGATTTGAACCATTCCTGTGACACTAGCTATAGATTCCGATGCTTCGCTTCAGGTTTACCGTATCCCTCTGACCTACTTATTGACGATGAAACACAGATATTGCATTGGAATTAAATAGAAAAGGCACAATGAAGACTTAAGTACAAGAAGACTGACTCTTCTTACTGACAATGTTTTGAACCATTCCTGTGACACTAGTTATAGATTCCGATGCTTCATTTCAGGTTTATTGTATCCCTCTGACCTTCTTATTGACGATGAAACACTGAAATTGCATCGGAATTAAATAGAAAAGGCACAATGTCGACTTAGGTACAAGAAGACTGACTCTTCTTACTGTCTATGTTTTGAACCATTCCTGTGACACTAGTTATAGATTACGATGCTTCACTCCAAGTTCACTATATCCCTTGGACCTTCTTATGGACGATGAAACACAGAAATTGCATCGGAATGAAATAGAAAAGGCACAATGCCGACATAAGTACAAGAAGACTGATTCTTCTCACTGACTATGTTTTGACCCATTCCTGTGACACTAGTTATATATTCCGATGCTTCACTTCTGGTTTACTGTATACCTTGGACCTTCTTATTGACGATGAAACACAGAAATTGCATCGGAATTAAGTTCAAAAGGCACAATGCGGATTAAGTACAAGAGGACTGACTCTTCCTACTGTCTATGTTTTGAACCATTCCTGTGACACTAGATTTGGATTCCGATGCTTCACTTCAGTTTTACTGTATCCCTCTGACCTTATTGCCGATGAAACACAGAAATTGCATCGGAATTAAATACAAAAGGGACAATGCCAACTTAAGGACAAGAAGACTGACTCCTCTTACTGACTATGTTTTGAACCATTCCTGTGACACTAGTTATAGATTCCGATGCTTCACTTCTGGTTTACTGTACCCTTGGACATTCTTATTGACGATGAAACACAGAAATTGCATCGGAATTAAATAGAAAAGGCACAATGAAGATTCAGTACACGAAGACTGACTCTTCTTACTGACTATGTTTTTAACCATTCCTGTGACACTAGTTATAGATTCCGATGCTTCACTTCTGGTTTACTGTACCCTTGGACCTTCTTATTGACGATGAAACACAGAAATTGCTTCGGAATTAAATCCAAAGGGCAAAATGCCGACCTAAGTACACGAACACTGACTCTTCCTACTGTCTATGTTTTGAACCATTCCTGTGACACTAGTTATAGATTCCGATGCTACACTCCAGGTTTACTGTATCCCTTTGACCTTCTTATTGACGATGAAACACAGAAATTATATCGGAATTAAATAAAAAAGGCACAATGCCGACTTAGGGACAAGAAGACTGACTGTTCTTACTGACTATGTATTGAACCATTCCTGTGACACTAGTTATAGATTCCGATGCTTCACTTCAGGTTTATTGTATCCCTCTGACCTTCTTATTGACGATGAAACACAGAAATTGCATCGTAAATAAATAGAAAAGGCACAATGTCGACTTAAGTACAAGAAGACTGACTCTTCTTTCTGTCTCTTTTTTGAACCATTCCTGTGATACTAGTTATAAATTCCGATGCTTCACTCCAGGTTTACTGTATCCCTTGGACCTTCTTATTGACGATGAAACACAGAAATTACAACTGAATTAAATAGAAAAGGCACAATGCCGACTTAAGTACAAGAATACTGACTTTTATTACTGACTATGTTTTGAACCATTCCTGTGACACTAGTTATATATTCCGATGCTTCACTTCAGGTTTACTGTTTCCCTTGGACCTTCTTATTGACGATGAAACACAGAAATTGCATCGGAATTAAATAAAAAAGGCAAAATGCCGACTTACGTACAAGAAGACTGACTCATCTACTGTCTATGTTTTGAACCATTTCTGTGACACTAGTTGTAGAGTCCCATGCTTCACTTCAGGTTTACTGTATCCCTTGGACCTTCTTATTGACGATGAAACACAGAAATTACATCGCAATTAAATACAAATGGCACAATGCCGACTTAAGTTCAAGAAGACTAACTCTTCTTACTGTCTATGTTTTGAACCATTCCATTGACACTAGTCATAGATTCCGATGCTTCACTCCAGTTTTACTGTATCCCTTGTACCTTCTTATTGACGATGAAACACAGAAATTGCATCGGAATTAAATAGAAAAGGCACAATGCCGACTTAAGTACAAGATGACTGACTCTTCTTACTGTCTATGTTTTGAACCATTCCCGTGACACTAGTTACAGAATCCGATACTTCACTCCAGGTTTACTGTATCCCTTGGACCTTCTTATTGACGATGAAACAAAGAAAATTCATCGGAATTAAATACAAACGGCACAATGCCGACTTAAGGACTAGAAGATTGGCTCTTCTTCCAGTCTATGTTTTGAACATTTCCGGTGACACTAGCTATGGATTCCGATGCTTCACTTCAGGTTTACTGTATCCCTCTGACGTTCTTATTGACGACGAAACACAGAAATGGCATCGGAATTAAATACAAAAGGCACAATGCCGACTTAAGTACAAAAAGACTGGCTCTTCCTACTGTCTATATATTGAACCATTCCTGTGACACTAGTTATAGATTCCGATGCTTCACTTCAGTTTTACTGTATCCCTTGGACCTTATTATTGACGATGAAACACAGAAATTGCATCGGTATTTAATACAAAAGGCACAATGCCGACTTAAGTACATGAAGACCGACTCTTCCTACTGACTATCTTTTGAACCATTCCTGTGACACTAGTTATAGATTCCGATGCTTCACTTGAGGTTTACTGTATCCCTTGGATCTTCTCATTTACGATGAAACACAGAAGTTGCATCGGAATTAAATAGAAAAGGCACAATGCCGACTTAAGTACAAGACGACTGACTTTTCTTACTGTCTATGCTTTGAACCATTCCTGTGACACTAGTTATAGGTTCCGATGCTTCACTTCAGGTTTACTGTATCCCTTGGGCCCTCTTATTGACGATGAAACTCAGAAATTGCATCGGAATTAAATACAAAAGGCACAATGCCGACATAAGTACAAGAAGACTGACCCTTCTTACTGACTATGATTTGAACCATTCCTGTGACACTAGTTATAGATCCCGATGCTTGAATTCAGGTTTACTGTATCCCTCTGACCTTCTTATTGACGATGAAACACAGAAATTGCATCGTTGTTAAATAGAAACGCCACAAAGCCTTCTTAAGTACAAGAAGACTGACTCTTCTTACTGGCTATGATTTGAACCATTCCTGTGACACTAGTTATAGATTACGATGCTTGACTTCGGTTTTACTGTATCGCTTCGACCTTCTTATTGACGATGAAACACAGAAATTGCATCGGAATTAAATACAAAGGGCAAAATGCCGACTTAAGTACTCGAAGACTGATTCTTCTTGCTGTCTATGTTTTGAACCATTCCTCTGACACTAGTTATAGATTCAGATGCTACATTCCAGGTTTACTGTATCCCTTGGACCTTCTTACTGACGATGAAACACAGAAATTGCATCGGAATTAAATAAAAAAAGGCACAATGCCGACTTAGGGACAAGAAGACTGACTGTTCTTACTGACTAAGTTTTGAACCATTCCTGTGACACTAGTTATAGATTCCGATGCTTCACTTCAGGTTTATTGTATCCCTCTGACCTTCTTATTGACGATGAAACACAGAAATTGCATCGGAAATAAATAGAAAAGGCACAATGGCGACTTAAGTACAACAAGACTGACTCTTCTTACTGTCTATGTTTTGAACCATTCCTGTGACACTAGTTATAGATTCCGATGCTTAACTCCTGGTTTACTGTATCCCTTGGACCTTCTTATTGTCGATAAAACACAGAAATTGCAACTGAATTAAATAGAAAATGCACAATGCCGACTTAAGTACAAGACGACTGACTTTTCTTACTGTCTATGTTTTGAACCATTCCTGTGACACTAGTTATAGATTCTGATGCTTCACTTCAGGTTTACTGTATCCCTCTGACCTTCTTATTGACGATGATACACAGACATTGCATCGGAATTTAATACAAAAGGCACAATGCCGACTTAAGTACAAGAAGACTGACTCCTCTTACTGTCTATGTTTAGGACCATTCCTGTGACACTATTTATTGATTCCGATGCTTCACTTCAGGTTTACTGTATCCCTTGCACCTTCTTATTGACGATGAAACACAGAAATTGCATCGGAATTAAATACAAAAGGCACAATGCCGACATAAGTACGCGAAGAGTGACTCATCTTACTGTCTATGTTTTGAACCATTCCTGTGACACTAGTTATAGATTCCGATGTTACACTCCAGGTTTACTGTATGCCTTGGACCTTCGTAATGACGATGAAACACAGAAATTGCAACGGAATTGAATACAAAAGGCACAATGCCGACTTAAGTACAGGAAAGACTGACTGTTCTTACTGACAATGTTTTGAACCATTCCTGTGACACTAGTTATAGATTCCGATGCTTCACTTCAGGTTTATTGTATCCCTCTGACCTTCTTATTGACGATGAAACACTGAAATTGCATCGGAATTAAATAGAAAAGGCACAATGTCGACTTAGGTACAAGAAGACTGACTCTTCTTACTGTCTATGTTTTGAACCATTCCTGTGACACTAGCTATAGATTACGATGCTTCACTCCAAGTTCACTATATCCCTTGGACCTTCTTATTAACGATGAAACACCTAAATTGCATCGGAATTAAATAGAAAAGGCACAATGCCGACATAAGTACAAGAAGACTGATTCTTCTTACTGACTATGTTTTGACCCATTCCTGTGACACTAGTTATATATTCCGATGGTTCACTTCTGGTTTACTGTATACCTTGGACCTTCTTATTGACGATGAAACACAGAAATTGCATCGGAATTAAGTACAAAAGGCACAATGCGGACTTAAGTACAAGAGGACTGACTCTTCCTACTGGCTATGCTTTGAACCATTCCTGTGACACTAGTTTTGGATTCCGATGTTTTACTTCAGTTTTACTGTATCCCTCTGACCTTATTGCCGATGAAACACAGAAATTGCATCGGAATTAAATACAAAAGGGACAATGCCAACATAAGGACAAGAAGACTGACTCTTCTTACTGACTATGTTTTGAACCATTCTTGTGACACTAGTTATAGATTCCGATGCTTCACTTCAGGTTTACTGTACCCTTGGACATTCTTATTGACGATGAAACACAGAAATTGCATCGGAATTAAATACAAGAGGCACAATGCCGACTTAAGGACAAGAAGACAGACTCTTCTTATTGTCTATGTTTTGAACCGTTCCATTGACACTAGTTATAGATTCCGATGCTTCACTCCAGGTTCATTGTACCCCTTGGACCTTTTATTGACGATGAGACAAAGAAATTGCATCGGAATTAAATAGAAAAGGCACAATGAAGACTTCAGTACACGAAGACTGACTCTTCTTACTGACTATGTTTTGAACCATTCCTGTGACACTAGTTATAAATTCTGATGCTTCACTTCAGGTTTACTATATCCCTTTGACCTTCTTATTGACGATGAAACACAGAAATTGCATCGGAATTAAATCCAAAGGGCAAAATGCCGACTTAAGTACACGAAAACTGACTCTTCTTACTGTCTATGTTTTGAACCATTCCTGTGACACTAGTTATAGATTCCGATGCTACACTCCAGGTTTACTGTATCCCTTTGACCTTCTTATTGACGATGAAACACAGAACTTATATCGGAATTAAATAAAAAGGCAGAATGCCGACTTAGGGACAAGAAGACTGACTGTTCTTACTGACTATGTATTGAACCGTTCCTGTGACACTAGTTATAGATTCCGATGCTTCACTTCAAGTTTATTGTATCCCTCTGACCTTCTTATTGACGATGAAACACAGAAATTGCATCGTAAATAAATAGAAAAGGCACAATGTCGACTTAAGTACAAGAAGACTGACTCTTCTTACTGTCTATTTTTTGAACCATTCCTGTGATACTAGTTATAAATTCCGATGTTTCACTCCAGGTTTACTGTATCCCTTGGACCTTCTTATTGACGATGAAACACAGAAATTGCAACCGAATTAAATAGAAAAGGCACAATGCCGACTTAAGTACAAGAAGACTGACTCTTATTACTGACTATGTTTTGCACCATTCCTGTGACACTAGTTATATATTCCGATGCTTCACTTCAGGTTTTCTGTTTCCCTTGGACCTTCTTATTGACGATGAATTACAGAAATTGCATCGGAATTAAATACAAAAGGCAAATTGCCGACTTACGTACAAGAAGACTGACTCATCTACTGTCTATGTTTTGAACCATATCTGTGACACTAGTTGTAGAGTCCCATGCTTCACTTCAGGTTTACTGTATCCCTTGGGCCTTCTTATTGACGATGAATCAAAGAAATTGCATCGGAATTAAATACAAATGGCACAATGCCGACTTAAGTTCAAGAAGACTAACTCTTTTTACTGTCTATATTTTGAACCATTCCAGTGACACTAGTAATAGATCCCGATGCTTCACTTCAGGTTTACTGTATCCCTCCGTCCTTCTTATTGACGATGAAAGACAGAAATTGCATCGGAATTATATACAAAAGGCACAATGCCAACTTAAGTACATGAAGACCGACAGTTATATATTCCGATGTTTCACTTCAGGTTTACTGTATCCCTTGGACCATCTTATTGACGATGAAACACAGAAATTGCATCGGAATTAAACACAAAATGCACAATGCCGAATTTGGTCAAAACGACTGACTCTTCTTACTGACTATGCTTTGAACCATTCCTGTGACACTAGTTATAGATTCGGATGCTTCACTTCAGGTTTACTGTATCCCTCTGACCTTCTTATTGACGATGAAACACTGAAATTGCATCAGAATTAAATACAAAAGGCACAATGCCGACTTAAGTACAAGACGACTGACTTTTCTTACTGTCTATGATTTGAACCATTCCTGTGACACTAGTTATAGATCGCGATGCTTCACTTCAGGTTTACTGTATCACTCTGACCTTCTTATTGACGATGAAACACAGAAATTGCATCGGAATTAAATACAAAAGGCACAATGCCGACTTAACTACAAGAAGACTGACCCTTCTTACTGTCTATGTTTAGAACCCTTCCTGTGACACTACTTATAGATTCCGATGCTACACTTCAGGTTTACTGCAACCCTTGGACCTTCTTATTGACGATGAAACACAGAAATTGCATCGGAATCAAATACAAAAGGCACTATGCCGACATAAGTACATGAAGACCGACTCTTCCTACTGACTATGTTTGAACCATTCCTGTGACACTAGTTATAGATTCCGATGCTTCACTTTGGGTTTATTGTATCCCTCTGACCTTCTTATTGACGATGAAACACTGAAATTGCATCGGAATTAAATAGAAAAGGCACAATGTCGTCTTAGGTACAAGAAGACTGACTCTTCTTACTGTCTATGTTTTGAACCATTCCTGTGACACTAGTTATAGATTACGATGCTTCACTCCAAGTTCACTATATCCCTTGGACCTTCTTATTGACGATGAAACACAGAAATTGCATCGGAGTTAAATAGAAAAGGCACAATGCCGACTTAAGTACAAGAAGACTGATTCTTCTTACTGACTATGTTATGAACCATTCCTGTGACACTAGTTATATATTCGGATGCTTCACTTCTGGTTTACTGTATAACTTGGACCTTCTTATTGACGATGAAACACAGAAATTGCATCGGAATTATATACAAAAGGCAAAATGCGGACTTAAGTACAAGAGGACTGACTCTTCCTACTGTCTATGTTTTGAACCATTCCTGTGACACTAGTTTTGGATTCCGATGCTTCACTTCAGTTTTACTGTATCCCTCTGACCTTATTGCCGATGAAACACAGAAATTGCATCGGAATTAAATACAAATGGGACAATGCCAACTTAAGGACAAGAAGACTGACTCTTCTTACTGACTATGTTTTGAACCATTCCTGTGACACTAGTTATAGATTCCGATGCTTCACTCCAGGTTTACTGTATCCCTTGGACGTTCCTATTGACGATGAGACAAAGAAATTGCATCGGAATTAAATACAAAAGGCACAATGCCGACTTAAGGACAAGAAGACTGACTCTTCTTATTGTCTATGTTATGAACCGTTCCATTGACACTAGTTGTAGATACCGATGCTTCACTCCAGGTTTACTGTATCCCTTGGACGTTCCTATTGACGATGAGACAAAGAAATTGCATCGGAATTAAATAGAAAAGGCACAATGAAGACTTCAGTACACGAAGACTGACTGTTCTTACTGACTATGTTTTGAACCATTCCTGTGACACTAGTTATAGATTCCGATGCTTCACTTCAGGTTCACTGTATCCCTTGGACCTTCTTATTGACGAGGAAACACAGAAATTGCATCGGAATTAAATCCAAAGCGCAAAATGCCGACTTAAGTACACGAACACTGACTCTTCTTACTGTCCATGTTTTGAACCATTCCTGTGACACTAGTTATAGATTCCGATGCTACATTCCAGGTTTACTGTATCCCTTTGACCTTCTTATTGACGATGAAACACAGAAATTACATCGGAATTAAATAGAAAAGGCACAATGCCGGCTTAGGGACAAGAAGACTGACTGTTCTTACTGTCTACGTATTGAACCATTCCTGTGACACTAGTTATAGATTCCGATGCTTCACTTCATGTTTATTGTATCCCTCTGTCCTTCTTATTGACGATGAAACACAGAAATTGCATCGGAAATTAATAGAAAAGGCACAATGTCGACTTAAGTACAAGAAGACTGACTCTTCTTACTGTCAATGTTTTGAACCATTCCTGTGATACTAGTTATAGATTCCGATGCTTCACTCCAGGTTTACTGTGTCCCTTCGACCTTCTTATTGACGATGAAACACAGAAATTGCAACTGATTTAAATAGAAAAGGCACAATGCCGACATAAGTACAAGAAGACTGACTCTTATTACTGACTATGTTTTGAACCATTCCTGTAACACTAGTTATAGATTCCGATGCTTCACTTAAGGGTTACTGTTTCCCTTGGACCTTCTTATTGACGATGAAACACAGAAATTGCATCGGAATTAAATACAAAAGGCAAAATGCCGACTTAAGTACAACAAGACTGACTCATCTACTGTCTATGTTTTGAACCATTTGTGTGACACTAGTTGTAGCGTCCGATGCTTCACTTCAGGTTTAATGTATCCCTTGGGCCTTCTTATTGACGATGAATCAAAGAAATTGCATCGGAATTAAATACAAATGGCACAATGCCGACTTAAGTACATGAAGACCGACACTTCCTACTGACTGTGTTTTGAACCATTCCTGTGACACTAGTTATAGATTCCGATGCTTCACTTCAGGTTTACTGTAACCCTCTGACCTTCTTATTGACGATGAAACACAGAAATTGCATCGGAATTAAATACAAAAGGCACAATGCCGAAATAAGTACATGAAGACCGACTATTATTACTGACTATGTTTTGAACCATTCCTGTGACACTAGTTACAGATTCCGATGCTTCACTTGAGGTTTACTGTATTCCTTGGACCTTCTTATTGACGTTGAAACACAGAAATTGCATCGGAATTAAATACAAAAGGCACAATGCCGACTTAAGTACAAGAAGACTGACTCTTCTTACTGTCTATGATTTGAACCATTCCTGTGACACTAGTTATAGATTCCGATGCTTCACTCCAGGTTTACTGTATCCCTCTGACCTTATTGATGATGAAACACAGAAATTGCATCGGAATTAAATACAAAAGGGACAATGCCGACTTAAGGACAAGAAGACTGACTCTTCTTACTGACTATGATTTGAACCATTTCTGTGACACTAGTTATAGATTCCGATGCTTCACTTCAGGTTTACTGTTTCCCTTGGAAATTCTTATTGACGATGAAACACAGAAATTGCATCGGAATTTTAATACAAAAGGCACAATGCCGACTTAAGTACAAGAAGGCTGACCCAAATACTGTCTATGTTTGAACCATTTCTGTGACACTAGTTATAGATTCCGATGCTTCACTTCAGGTTTACTGTTTCCCTTGGAAATTCTTATTGACGATGAAACACAGAAATTGCATCGGAATTTTAATACAAAAGGCACAATGCCGACTTAAGTACAAGAAGGCTGACCCAAATACTGTCTATGTTTGAACCATTTCTGTGACACTAGTTATAGAGTCCGATGCTTGACTTCAGGTTTACTGTATCCCTTGGGCCTTCTTATTGACGATGAATCACAGAAATTGCATCGGAATTAAATACAAAAGGCACAATGCCGACTTAAGTACACGAAGACTGACACTTCCAACACTCTATGCTTTGAACCATTCCATTGACACTAGTTACAGATTCCGATGCGTAACTTCAGGGTTACCGTATCCCTCTGACATTCTTCGTGACGATGAAACACAGAAATTCCATCGGAAATAAATAGAAAAACACAATGCCGACTTAAGTACAAGAATAGTAACTCATCTTACTGCCTATGTTTTGAACCGTCCCTGTGGCACTAGTTATAGATTCCGATACTTCACTCCAGGTTTACTGTATCACTTGGACCTTCTTATTGACGATGAAACACAGAAATTGCATCGGAATTAAATAAAAAGGCACAATGCCGACTTAAGTAGAATAAGACTGACTCTTCTTACTGACTATGTTTTGAATCATTCCTGTGACACTACTTATGGATTCCGATGCTACACTTCAGGTTAACTGTATCCCTCTGACCTTCTTATTGACGATGAAACACAGAAATTGCATCGGAATTAAATAAAAAGGCACAATGCCGAAATAAGTACAAGAAGACTAACTCTTCTTACTGTCTATTTTTGAACCAGTCCTGTGACACTAGTTATAGACTCCGATGCTTCACTCCACGTTTACTGTATCCCTTGGACCTTCTTATTGACGATGAAACACAGAAATTGCATCGGAATAAAATGCAACGGGCACAATGCCAACTTAAGTACAAGAAGACTGACTCTTCTTACTGACTATGTTTTGAACCATTCCTGTGACACTAGTTATGGATTCCGATGCTTCACTTCAGGTTTACTGTATCCCTTGGACCATCTTATTGACGATGAAACACAGAAATTGCATCGGAAATAAATACAAAAGACACAATGCCGACTTATGTACATGAAGACTGACCCTTCCAACACTCTATGCATTGAACCACTCATGTGACACTAGTTATAGATTCCCATGCTTCACTTCCGGTTTACTGTATCCCTCTGATCGTCTTATTGACAATGAAACACAGAAATTGCATCGGAATTAAATAGAAAATGTACAATGCCGACTTAAGGACTAGAAGACTGACTCTTCCTACTGTCTATGTTTGAACTATTCCTGTGACACTAGTCATAGATTCCGATGCTTCACTCCAGGTTTACTGTATACCTTGGACCTTCTTATTGACGATGAAACACAGAAATTGCATCGGAATAAAATACAAGAGACACAATGCCGACTTAAGGACAAGGAGACTGGCTTTTCCCACTGACTATGTTTTGAACCATTCCTGTGACACTAGTTATAGATTCCGATGCTTCACTTCAGGTTTACTGTATCCCTCTGACCTTCTTATTGCCGCTGAAACACAGAAATTGCATCGGAATTAAATACGAAAGGCACAATGCCAACTTAAGTACAAGAAGACTGACTATTCTTACTGACTATGATTTGAACCATTCCTGTGACACTAGTTATAGATTCCGATGCTTCACTTCAGGCTTACTGCATCCCTCTGACCTTCTTATTGACGATGAATCACAGTAATAGCATCGGAATTAAATACAAAGGCACAATGCCGACTCAAGTACATGAGGGCTGACTCTTCTTACTGTCTATATTTTGAACCATTCCTGTGACACTAGTTGTAGATTCCGATGCTTCACTTCAGTTTTACTGTATCCATTGTACCTTCTTATTGACGATGAAACACAGAAATTGCATCGGAATTAAATACAAAAGGCACAATGCCGAATTAAGTACAAGAAGACTGACTCTTCTTACCGTCTATTTTTGAACCAGTCCTGTGACCCTAGCTATAGATTCCGATGCTTCACTTCAGGTGTACTGTATAACTTCGACCTTCTTATTGACGATGAAACACAGATATTGCATCGGAATTAAATACAAAAGGCACAATGCCGACTTAAGCACAAGAAGACTGACTCTTCTTACTTTCTATGTTTTGAACCATACCTGTGACACTAGTTATTGGTTCCGATGCTTCACTCCAGGTTAACTGTATCCCTTGGACCTTCTTATTGACGATGAATCACAGAAATTGCATCGGAATTAAATACAAGAGACACAAAGCCGACTTAAGTACACGATGACTTACCCTTCCAACTCTCTATGCTTTGAACCATTCCATTGACACTAGTTACAGATTCCGATGCTTAACTTCAGGGTTACTGTATCCCTCTGACATACCTCGTGACGATGAAAGACAGAAATTATATCGGAATTAAATACAAAAGGCACAATGCCGAAATAAGTACAAGAAGACTGACTCTTCTTACTGTCTATTTTTGAACCAGTCCTGTGACACTAGTTATAGACTCCGATGCTTCACTCCAGGTTTATTGTATCACTTGGACATTCTTATTGACGATGAAACACAGAAATTGCATCGGAATAAAATGCAACGGGCACAATGCCGACTTAAGTAAAAGATGACTGACTCTTCTTCCTGTCTATGATTTGAACCATTCCTGTGACACTAGTTATAGTTTCCGATGCTTCACTTCAGGATTACTGTATCCCTTGGACCATCTTATTGACGATGAAACACAGAAATTGCATCGGAATTAAATACAAAAGGCACAATGCCGACTTATGTACAAGACGTCTGGCTCTTCTTACTGTCTATGTTTGAACCTTTCCTGTGACACTAGTTATAGATTCCGATGCTTCACTTCAGGTTTACTGTATCCCTCTGACTTTCTTATTGACGTTGAAACACAGAAATTGCATCGGAATTAAATACGAAAGGCACAATGCCAACATAAGTACAAGAAGACTGACCCTTCGTACTGACTATGTTTTGAACAATTCCTGTGACACTAGTTATGGATTCCGATGCTTCAATTCAGGTTTACTGTATCCCACTGACCTCCTTATTGACGATGAAACACAGAAATTACCTCGGAATTAAATAGAAAAGGCACAATGCCGACTTAAGTACATGAAGACTGATTCTTCTTACTTTCTATGTTTTGAACCATTCCTGTGACTCTAGTTATTGATTCCGATGCTTCACTCCAGGTTTACTGTATCCCTTGGAATTTCATATTGACGATGAAACACAGAAATTTCATCGGAATTAAATACAATTGCCAACTTAAGTACAAGAAGACTGACTCTTCTTACTTTCTATGTTTTGAACCATTCCTGTGACACTAGTTATAGATTCCGATGCTTCACTCCAGGTTTTCTGTATCCCTTGGAACTTCTTATTGGCGATGAAACACAGAAATTGCATCGGAATTAAATAGAAAAGGCACAATGCCGACTTAAGGACAAGAAGACTGACTCTTCTTACAGACTATGCATTTGAACTATTCCTGTGACACTAGCTATAGATTCCGATGCTTCACTTCATGTTTGCTGTATCCCTTTGTCCTTCTTATTGACGATGAAACACAGAAATTGCATCGGAATTAAATACAAAAGGCACAATGCCGACTTAAGTACAAGAAGATTGACTCTTCTTACTGTCTATGCTTTGAACCATTCCATTGACACTAGTTATAGATTCCGATGCTTCACTCCAGGTTTACTGTATCCCTTGGACGTTCTTATTGACGATGAAACACAGAAATTGCATCGGAATTAAATACAAAAGGCACAATGCCGACTTAAGGAAAAGAAGACTGACTGTTCTTACTGACTATGTCTTAAACCATTCCTGTGTCACTAGTTATAGATTCCGATCCTTCACTTCAGGTTTATTGTATCGCTCTGACCTTTTTATTGACGATGAAACACAGAAATTGCATCGGAATTAAATAGAAAACGCACAATGCCAACTTAAGTACAAGAAGACTGACCTTTCTTACTGTCTATGTTAGAACCATTCCTGTGACACTAGTTATAGATTCCGATGCTTCACTCCAGGTTTACTGTATCCCTTGGACCTTCTTATTGACGATGAAACACAGAAATTGCATCGGAATTAAATAGAAAAGCACAATGCCGACTTAAGTAAAAGAAGACTGACTCTTCTTACTGAGTATGTTTTCAACCATTCCTGTGACACTAGTTATAGATTCCGATGCTTCACTTCAGGTTTACTGTATACCTTGGACCTTCTTATTGACGATGAAACACAGAAATTGCATCGGAAATAAATACAAAAAGACAATGCCGACTTAAGTACAAGAATACTGACTCATCTTACTGTCTATGTTTTGAACCGTCCCTGTGATACTAGTTATAGATTCCGCTGCTTCACTCCAGGTTTACTGTATCCCTTGGACCTTCTTATTGACGATGAATCACAGAAATTGCATCGGAATTAAATACAAGAGACACAATGCCGACTTAAGTACACGAAGACTTACCCTTCCAACTCTCTATGCTTTGAGCCATTCCATTGACACTAGTAACAGATTCCGATGCTTAACTTCAGGGTTACTGTATCCCTCTGACATACTTCGTGACGATGAAACACAGAAATTATATCGGAATTAAATACAAATGGCACAATGCCGAAATAAGTACAAGAAGACAGACTCTTCTTACTGTCTATTTTTGAACCCGTCCTGTGACACTAGTTATAGATTCCGATGCTTCACTTCAGGTTTACTGTATCCCTCTGACTTTCTTATTGACGTTGAAACACAGAAATTGCATCGGAATTAAATACGAAAGGCACAATGCCAACTTAAGTACAAGAAGACTGACCTTTCTTACTGTCTATGTTTGAACCATTCCTGTGACACTAGTTATCGATTCCGATGCTTCACTTCAGGTTTACTCTATCCCTCTGACCTTCTTATTGACGATGTAACACTGAAATTGCATCGGAATTAAATAGAAATGGCACAATGGTAACTTAAGTACAAGAAGACTGACTCTTCTTACTGACTATGGTTTGAACCATTTCTGTGACGTTAATTATAGATTCCGATGCTTCAGGTTTACTTTATCCCTTGGACCTTCTTAATGACGATGCAACACAGAAATTGCATCAGAATTAAATACAAAAGGCAATATGCCGACTTCATTACACGAAGACTGACTCTTCTTACTGACTATGCTTTGAACCATCCTGTGACACTACTTATAGATTCCGATGCTTCACTCCAGGTTTACTGTATCCCTTGGACCTTCTTATTGACGATGAATCACAGAAATTGCATCGGAATTAAATAGAAAAGGCACAATGAACACTTATGTACAAGAAGACTGACTCTTCTTACTGACTATGTTTTGAACCATTCCTGTGACACTAGTTTTGGATTCCGATGCTTCACTTCAGGTTTAGTGTCTCCCTCTGACCTTCTTGCCGATGAAACACAGAAATTGCATCGGAATTAAATACAAAATGCACAATGCCGACTTAAGTACAAGAAGACTGACTCTTCTTACTGTCTACGTTTTGAACCATTCCTGTGACACTAGTTATAGATTCCGATGCATCACTTTATGTCTACTGTATCCCTCTGACCTTCGTATTGACGATGAAACACAGATATTGCATAGGAATTAAATACAAAAGGCACAATGCCGACTTAAGTACAACAAGACTGACTCTTCTTACTGTCTATGTTTGAACCATTCCTGTGACACTAGTTATAGATACCGATGCTTCACTTCAGGTTTACTGTATCCCTCTGACCATCTTATTGACGATGAAACACAGAAATTGCATCGGAAATAAATACAAAAAGACAATGCCGACTTAAGTACAAGAATACTGACTCATCTTACTGTCTATGTTTTGAACCGTCCCTGTGATACTAGTTATAGATTCCGATGCTTCACTCCAGGTTTACTGTATCCCTTGGACCTTCTAATTGACGATGAAACACAGAAATTGTATCGGAATTAAATACAAAAGGCACAATGCCGACTTAAGTACAAGGAGACTGACTCTTCTTACTGACTATGTTTTGAACCATTCCTGTGACTCTAGTTATCGATTCCGATGCTTCACTTCAGGTTTACTCTATCCCTCTGACATTCTTATTGACGATGAAACACAGAAATTGCATCGGAATTATATACAAAAGGCACAATGCCGAATTAAGTACAAGAAGACTGACTCTTCTTACTGTCTGTATTTGAAGCAGTCCTGTGACACTAGTTATAGACTCCGATGCTTCACTCCAGGTTTGCTGTATGCTTTGGACCATCTTATTGACGATGAAACGCAGAAATTTGTCTCGGAAAAAAATACAAAAGGCACAATGCCGACATAAGTAAAAGAAGTCTGACTCTTGTTACTGTCTATGATTTGAACCATTCCTGTGACACTAGTTGTAGATTCCGATGCTACACTCCAGGTTTACTGTATCCCTCTGACCTTCTTATTGACGATGAAACACAGAAAGTGCATCGGAATTAAATAGAAAAGGCACAATGCCGACTTAAGTAAAAGAAGACTGACTCTTCTTACTGACTATGTATTGAACCATAAATGTGACACTAGTTATAGATTCCGATGTTTCACTTCAGGATTAATGTATCCCTCTGACCTTCTAATCGACCATGAAATACAGAAATTGCATCGGAATTAAATACAAAAGGCACAATGCCGACTTAAGTACAAGAAGACTGACACTTCTCACTGTCTATGTTTTGAACCAACCCTGTGACACTAGTTATAGATTCCAAAGCTTCATTTCACGATTACTGTATCCCTCTGTACCCTCTTATTGACGATGAAACACAGAAATTGCATCGGAATTAAATACAAAAGGCACAATGCCGATTTAAGTACAAAAAGACTGACTCTTCCTACTGTCTATGTTTTGAACCATCCCTGTGACACTAGGTATAGATTCCGATGCTTCACTCCAGGTTTACTGTATCCTTTGGTCATTCTTATTGACGATGAAACACAGAAATTGCATCGGAATTTAATACAAAAGGTACAATGCTGACTTAAGTACAAGAAGACTGACTCTTCCTACTGTCTATGTTTTGAACCATTCCTGTGACTCTAGTTATTGATTCCGATGGTTCACTTCAGGTTTACAGTATCCCTTGGACCTTCTTATTGACGATGAAACACGGAAATTGCTTCGGAATTAAATAGAAAAGGCACAATGCCGACTTAAGTACAAGAAGACTGACTCTTCTTACTGACTATACCTTGAACCATTCCTGTGACACTAGTTATTGATTCCGATGGTTCACTTCAGGTTTACTGTATACCTTGGACCTTCTTATTGACGATGAAACGCAGAAATTGCATCGGAATTAAGTAGAAATGGCACAATGCTGACTTAAGTACAAGAAGACTGACTCTTCTACTGTCTATGTTTGAACCATTCTCGTGACACTAGTTTTGGATTCCGATGCTTCACTTCAGGTTTACTGTATCCTTCTGACCTTCTTATTGACGATGAAACAAAGAAATTGCATCGGAATTTAAAAAAAAAGCACAATGCCGACTTAAGTACAAGAATACTGACTCTTCTTACTGTCTATGATTTGAACCATTCCATTGACACTAGTTTTAGATTCCGATGCTTCACTCCAGGTTTACTGTATCCCTTGGACCTTCATATTGACGATGAAACTCAGAAATTTCATCGGAATTAAATACAATAGGCAAAATGCTCACTTATGTACAAGAAGACTGACTCTTCGTACTTTCTATGTTTTGAACCATTCCTGTGACACTAGTTATAGATTCCGATGCTTCACTCCAGGTTTTCTGTATCCCTTGGACCTTCTTATTGACGATGAAACACAGAAATTGCATCGGAATTAAATACAAAAGGCACAATGTGGACTTAAGGACAAGAAGTCTGACTCTTCTTACTGACTATGCTTTTGAACTATTCCTGTGACACTAGCTATAGATTCCGGTGCTTCACTTCATGTTTACTGTATCCCTCTGAACTTCTTATTGACGTTGAAACACAGAAATTGCATCGGAATTAAATACAAAAGGCACAATGCCGACTTAAGTACAAGAAGATTGACTCTTCTTACTGTCTATGTTTTGAACCATTCCATTGACACTAGTTATAGATTCCGATGCTTCACTCCAGGTTTACTGTATCCCTTGGACGTTCTTATTGACGATGAAACACAGAAATTGCATCGGAATTAAATACAAAAGGCACAATGCCGACTTAAAGAGAAGAAGACTGAATGTTCTTACTGACTATGTTTTGAATCATTCCTGTGACACTAGTTATAGACTCCGATGCTTCACTTCAGGTTTACTGTATCCCTTGGACCTTCTTATTGACGATGAAACACAGAAATTGGATCGGAATTAAATACAAAAGGCAAAATGCCGACTTAAGTACACGAAGGCTGAGTCTTCTTACTGACTATGATTTGAAACATTCCTGTGGCACTAGTTACAGATTGCGATGCTTCTCTTCAGGTTTACTGTATCCGTTTGACTTTCTTATTGACGATGAAACACAGAAATTGCATCGGAATTAAATACAAAAGGCACAATGTCGACTTAAGTACATGAAGACCGACTCTTCCTACTGACTATGTTTTGAACCATTCCTGTGACACTAGTTATGGATTCCGATGCTTCACTTCATGTTTACTGTATACTTTGGACCATCTTATTGACGATGAAACACAGATATTGCATCGGAATTAAATACAAAAGGCACAATGCCGACCTAAGTACAAGAAAACTGACTCTTTTTACTGTCTATGTTTTGTACCATTCCTGTAACACTAGTTATAGATTCCGATGCTTCACTCCAGGTTCCCTTGGTCCTTCTTATTGACGATGAAACACAGTAATTGCATCGGAATTCAATACAAAAGGCACAATGCCGACTTAAGTACAAGAAGACTGACTCTTCTACTGTCTATGTTTTTAACCGTTTCTGTGACACTAGTTATAGAGTCCGATGCTTCACTTCAGGTTTACTGTATCCCTTGGGCCTTCTTATTGACGATGAATCACAGAAATTGCATCGGAATTAAATACAAAAGGCACAATGCCGACTTAAGAACTAGAAGGCTGACTCTTCTTACTGTCTATATTTTGAACCATTCCAGTGACACTAGTTATAGATTCCGATGCTTCACTTCAGGTTTACTGTATCCCTTGGGCCTTCTTAGTGACGATGAAACACAGAAATTGCATCGGAATTAAATACAAAATCCACAATGCCGACTTAAGTACAAGAAGACTGACTCTTCTTACTGTCTACGTTTTGAACCATTCCTGTGACACTAGTTATAGATTACGATGCATCACTTTATGTTTACTGTATCCCTCTGACCTTCGTATTGACGATGAAACACAGATATTGCATAGGAATTAAATACAAAAGGCACAATGCCGACTTAAGTACAACAAGACTGACTCTTCTTACTGTCTATGTTTGAACCATTCCTGTGACACTAGTTATAGATACCGATGCTTCACTTCAGGTTTACTGTATCCCTCTGACCATCTTATTGCCGGTGAAACACAGAAATTGCATCGGAATTTAATACGAAAGGCACAATGCCAACTTAAGTACAAGAAGACTGACTCTTCTTACTGACAATGTTTTGAACCATTCCTGTGACACTAGTTACAGATTCCGATGCTTCACTTCAGGTTTACTGTATCCCTCTGACCTTCTTATTGACGATGAAACACAGAAATTGCATCGAAAATAAATACAAAAAGACAATGCCGACTTAAGTACAAGAATACTGACTCATCTTACTGTCTATGCTTTGAACCGTCCATGTGATACTAGTTATAGATTCCGATGCTTCACTCCAGGTTTACTGTATCCCTTGGACCTTCTTATTGACGATGAAACACAGAAATTGTATCGGAATTAAATACAAAAGGCACAATGCCGACTTAAGTACAAGGAGACTGACTCTTCTTACTGACTACGTTATGAACCATTCCTGTGACTCTAGTTATCGTTTCCGATGCTTCACTTCAGGTTTACTCTATCCCTCTGACCTTCTTATTGACGATGAAACACAGAAATTGCATCGGAATTATATACAAAAGGCACAATGACGAATTAAGTACAAGAAGACTGACTCTTCTTACTGTCTGTATTTGAACCAGTCCTGTGACACTAGTTATAGACTCTGATGCTTCACTCCAGGTTTGCTGTATCCTTTGGACCATCTTATTGACGATGAAACGCAGAAATTTGCCTCGGAAAAAAATACAAAAGGCACAATGCCGACATAAGTAAAAGAAGTCTGACTCTTGTTACTGTCTATGATTTGAACCATTCCTGTGACACTAGTTATAGATTCCGATGCTACACTCCAGGTTTACTGTATCCCTCTGACCTTCTTATTGACGATGAAACACAGAAATTGCATCGGAATTAAATAGAAAAGGCACAATGCCGACTTAAGTAAAAGAAGACTGACTCTTCTTACTGACTATGTATTGAACCATACCTGTGACACTAGTTATAGATTCCGATGCTTCACTTCAGGATTAATGTATCCCTGTGACCTTCTTATTGACCATGAAATGCAGAAATTGCATCGGAATTAAATACAAAAGGCACAATGCCGACTTAGGTACAAGAAGACTGACACTTACTGTCTATGTTTTGAACCAACCCTGTGACACTAGTTATAGATTCCGAAGCTTCATTTCAGGATTACTGTATCCCTCTGTACCTTCTTATTGACGATGAAACACAGAAATTGCATCGGAATTAAATACAAAAGGCACAATGCCGACTTAAGTACAAAAAGACTGACTCTTCTTACTGTCTATGTTTTGAACCATCCCTGTGACACTAGGTATAGATTCCGATGCTTCACTCCAGGTTTACTGTATCCTTTGGTCATTCTTATTGACGATGAAACACAGAAATTGCATCGGAATTTAATACAAAAGGTACAATGCTGACTTAAGTACAAGAAGACTGACTCTTCCTACTGTCTATGTTTTGAACCATTCCTGTGACACTAGTTATTGATTCCGATGGTTCACTTCAGGTTTACAGTATCCCTTGGACCTTCTTATTGACGATGAAACACGGAAATTGTTTCGGAATTAAATAGAAAAGGCACAATGCCGACTTAAGTACAAGAAGACTGACTCTTCTTACTGACTATACCTTGAACCATTCCTGTGACACTAGTTATTGATTCCGATGGTTCACTTCAGGTTTACTGTATACCTTGGACCTTCTTATTGACGATGAAACGCAGAAATTGCATCGGAATTAAATAGAAATGGCACAATGCTGACTTAAGAACAAGAAGACTGACTCTTCTACTGTCTATGTTTGAACCATTCTCGTGACACTAGTTTTGGATTCCGATGCTTCACTTCAGGTTTACTGTATCCCTCTGACCTTCTTATTGACGATGAAACAAAGAAATTGCATCGAAATTTAAAAAAAAAGCACAATGCCGACTTAAGTACAAGAATACTGACTCTTCTTACTGTCTATGTTTTGAACCATTCCATTGACACTAGTTATAGATTCCGATGCTTCACTCCAGGTTTACTGTATCCCTTGGACCTTCATATTGACGATGAAACTCAGAAATTTCATCGGAATTAAATACAATAGGCAAAATGCTCACTTATGTACAAGAAGACTGACTCTTAGTACTTTCTATGTTTTGAATCATTTCTGTGACACTAGTTATAGATTCCGATGCTTCACTCCAGGTTTTCTGTATCCCTTGGACCTTCTTATTGACGATGAAACACAGAAATTGCATCGGAATTAAATACAAAAGGCACAATGTGGACTTAAGGACAAGAAGACTGACTCTTCTTACTGACTATGCTTTTGAACTATTCCTGTGACACTAGCTATAGATTCCGATGCTTCACTTCATGTTTACTGTATCCCTCTGAACTTCTTATTGACGATGAAACACAGAAATTGCATCGGTATTAAATACAAAAGGCACAATGCCGACTTAAGTACAAGAACATTGACTCTTCTTACTGTCTATGATTTGAACCATTCCATTGACACTAGTTATAGATTCCGATGCTTCACTCCAGGTTTACTGTATCCCTTGGACGTTCTTATTGACGACGAAACACAGAAATTGCATCGGAATTAAATACAAAAAGCACAATGCCGACTTAAGGAAAAGAAGACTGACTGTTCTTACTGAATATGTTTTGAACCATTCCTGTGACACTAGTTATAGATTCCGATGCTACACTCCAGGTTTACTGTATCCCTTGGACCTTCTTATTGACGATGAAACACAGAAATTGCATCGGAATTAAATACAAAAAGCACAATGCCGACTTAAGGAAAAGAAGACTGACTGTTCTTACTGAATATGTTTTGAACCATTCCTGTGACACTAGTTATAGATTCCGATGCTTCAGTTCAGGTTTATTGTATCCCTCTGATCTTGTCATTGACGATGAAACACAGCAATTGGATCGGAATTAAATAGAAAAGACACAATGCCGACTTAAGTACAAGAAGATTGACTCTTCTTACTGACTATGTTTTGAGACATTCCTGTGGCACTAGTTATAGATTGCGATGCTTCACTTCAGGTTTACTGTATCCCTTTGACCTTCTTATTGACGATGAAACACAGAAATTGCATCGGAATTAAATACAAAAGGCACAATGTCGACTTAAGTACATGAAGACCGACTCTTCCTACTGACTATGTTTTGAACCATTCCTGTGACACTAGTTATGGATTCCGATGCTTCACTTCATGTTTACTGTTTCCTTTGGACCATCTTATTGACGATGAAACACAGATATTGCATCGAAATTAAATACAAAAGGCACAATGCCGACCTAAGTACAAGAAGACTGACTCTTTTTACTGTCTATGTTTTGTACCATTCCTGTAACACTAGTTATAGATTCCGATGCTTCACTCCAGGTTCCCTTGGACCTTCTTATTGACGATGAAACACAGTAATTGCATCGGAATTCAATACAAAAGGCACAATGCCGACTTCAGGACAAGAAGACTGACTCTTCTTACTGACTATGCTTTGAACCATTCCTGTGTCACTAGTTATAGATTCCGATGCTTCACTTCAGTTTTATTGTATCCCTCTTATCTTTTTCTTGACGATGAAAGACAGAAATTGCATCGGAATTAAATAGATAAGGCACAATGCCAACTTAAGTACAAGAAGACTGACTCCTCTTACTGTCTATGTTTTGAACCATTCCTGTGACACTAGTTATAGATTCCGATGCCTCACTCCAGGTTTACTGTATTCCTTGGACCTTCTTATTGACGATGAAACACAGAAATTGCATCGGAATTAAATAGAAAAGCACCATGCCGACTTAAGTAAAAGAAGACTGACTCTTCTTACTGAGGATGTTTGAACCATTCCTGTGACACTAGTTATAGATTCCGATGCTTCACTTCAGGTTTACTGTATACCTTGGACCTTCTTATTGACGATGAAACACAGAAATTATATCGGAATTAAATACAAAAGGCACAAAGGCGACTTAAGTACAATAAGACTGACTCTTCTACTGTCTATGTTTTGAACCATTCCTGTGACACTAGTTTTGGATTCCGAAGCTTCACTTCTGGTTTACTGTATCCCTCTGACCCTCTTATTGACGATGAAACACAGAAATTGCCTCGGAATTAAATAGAAAAGGCACATGGCGACTTAAGTACAAGAAGATTGACTCTTCTTACTGTCTATGTTTTGAACCATTCCATTGACACTAGTTATAGATTCCGATGCTTCACTCCAGGTTTACTGTATCCTTTGGACGTTCTTATTGACGATGAAACACAGAAATTGCATCGGAATTAAATACAAAAGGCACAATGCCGACTTAAAGAGAAGAAGACTGACTGTTCTTACTGACTATGTTTTGAACCATTCCTGTGACACTAGTTATAGACTCCGATGCTTCACTTCAGGTTTACTGTATCCCTTGGACCTTCTTATTGACGATGAAACACAGAAATTGGATCGGAAAAAATACAAAGGGCAAAATGCCGCCTTAAGTAAACGAAGACTGAGTCTTCTTACTGTCTATGTTTTGAACCATTCCTGTGACACTAGTTATAGATTCCGATGCTACACTCCAGGTTTACTGTATCCCTTGGACCTTCTTGTTGACGATGAAACACAGAAATTGCATCGGAATTAAATACAAAAGGCACAATGCCGACTTAAGGAAAAGAAGACTGACTGTTCTTACTGACTATGTTTTGAACCATTCCTGTGACACTAGTTATAGATTCCGATGCTTCAGTTCAGGTTTATTGTATCCCTCTGACCTTGTCATTGACGATGAAACACAGCAATTGGATCCGAATTAAATAGAAAAGACACAATTCCGACTTAAGTACAAGAAGATTGCCTCTTCTTACTGACTATGTTTTGAAACATTCCTGCGGCACTAGTTATAGATTGCGATGCTTCACTTCAGGTTTACTGTATCCCTCTGACCTTCTTATTGACGATGAAACACAGAAATTGCATCTTAATTAAATACAAAAGGCACAATGTCGACTTAAGTACATGAAGACCGACTCTTCCTAGTGACTATGTTTTGAACCATTCCTGTGACACTAGTTATGGATTCCGATGCTTCACTTCATGTTTACTGTATCCTTTGGACCATCTTATTGACGATGAAACACAGATATTGCATCGGAATTAAATACAAAAGGCACCATGCCGACCTAAGTACAAGAAGACTGACTCTTTTTACTGTCTATGTTTTGTACCATTCCTGTAACACTAGTTATAGATTCCGATGCTTCACTCCAGGTTCCCTTGGACCTTCTTATTGACGATGAAACACAGTAATTGCATCGGAATTCAGTACAAAAGGCACAATGCCGACTTCAGGACAAGAAGACTGACTCTTCTTACTGACTATGCTTTGAACCAATCCTGTGTCACTAGTTATAGATTCCGATGCTTCACTTCAGGTTTATTGTATCCCTCTGACCTTTTTCTTGACGATGAAACACAGAAATTGCATCGGAATTAAATAGATAAGGCACAATGCCAACTTAAGTACAAGAAGACTGACTCTTCTTATTGTCTATGTTTTGAACCATTACTGTGACACTAGTTATAGATTCCGATGCCTCACACCAAGTTTACTGTATCCCTTGGACCTGCTTATTGACGATGAAACACAGAAATTATATCGGAATTAAATACAAAAGGCACAATGGCGACTTAAGTACAAGAAGACTGACTCTTCTTACTGACTATGCCTTGAACCATTCCTGTAACACTAGTTATAGATTCCGATGCTTCACTTCAGGTTTACTGTATCCCTCTGACCTTCTTATTGACGATGAAACACAGATATTGCATCGGAATTAAATACAAAAGGCAAATGCCGACTTAAGTACACGAAGACTGACTCTTCTTACTGTCTATATTTTAAACCATTCCTGTGACGCTTGTTAGAGATTCCGATGGTTCACTTCAGGTTTACTGTATCCCTTGGACCTTCTTATTGACGATGAAACACAGAAATTGCATCGGAATTAAATAGAAAAGGCACAATGCCGACTTAAGTACAAGAAGACTGACTCTTCTTACTGACTATGCTTTGAACCATTTCTGTGACACTAGTTATAGATTCCGATGCTTCACTTCAGGTTTACTGTATACCTTGGACCTTCTTATTGACGATGAAACACAGAAATTGCATCGGAATTAAATACAAAAGGCACAATGCCGACTTAAGTACAAGAGGACTGACTCTTCTTACAGACTATGATTTGAGCCATTCCTGTGACACTAGTTATAGATTCCGATGCTTCACTTCAGGTTTACTGTATCCCTCTGACCTTCTTGTTGACGCTGAAACACAGAAATTGCTTCGGAATTAAAAAAAAAGCAGAATGCCGACTTAAGTACAAGAATACTGACTCTTCTTACTGTCTAGGCTTTGAACCATCCCATTGACACTAGTTATAGATTCCAATGCTTCACTCCAGGTCTACTGTATCCCTTGGACCTTTTTATAGACGATGAAACACAGAAATTGCATCGGAATCAAATAGAAAAGGCATAATGAAGACTTAAGTACAAGAAGACTGACTCTTCTCACTGACTATGTTTTGAACAATTCCTGTGACACTTGTTATAGATTCCGATGCTTCACTTCAGGTTTACTGTATCCCTTGGACCTTCTTATTGGCGATGAAACACAGAAATTGCATCGGAATTAAATACAAAAATCAAAATGCCGACTTAAGTACACGAAGACTGACTTTTCTTATTGTCTATGTTTTGAACCATTCCTGTGACACTAGTTATAGATTCCGGTGCTACACTCCAGGTTTACTGTATCCCTTGGACCTTCTTATTGACGATGAAACACAGAAATTGCATAGGAATTAAATACAAAAGGCACAATGCCGACTTAAGGGCTAGAAGACTGACTGTTCTTACTGACTATGTTTTGAACCATTCCTGTGACACTAGTTATAGATTCCGATGCTCCACTTAAGGGTTTATTGTATCCCTCTGACCTTCTAATTGACGATGAAACACAGAAATTGCATCGGAATTAAATAGAAAAGGCACAATGTCGACTTATGTACAAGAAGACTGATTCTTCTTACTGACTAAGCTTTGAACCATTCCTGTGACACTAGTTACAGATTCCGATGCTTCACTTCAGGATTACTGCATCCCTCTGACCTTCTTATTTACGATGAAACAGAGAAATTGCATCGGAATTAAATACAAAAGGCGCAATGCCGACTTAAATACAAGAAGACTGAATCTTCCAACTGTCTATGTATGAACCATTCCTGTGTCACTAGTTCTAGATTGCGATGCTTCACTTCTGGTTTACTGTACACCTTGGACATTCTTATTGACGATGAAACACAGAAATTGCATCGGAATTAAATACAACAGCACAATGCCGACTTAAGAACAAGAAGATTGACTCTTCTACTGTCTATGTTTTGAACCATTTCTGTGACACTAGTTATAGAGTCCGATGCTTCACTTCAGGTTTACCGTATCCCTTGGTCCTTCTTATTGACGATGAAACACAAAAATTGCATCGGAATTAGATTGAAAAGGCACGATGTCGACTTAAGTACAAGAAGACTGACACTTCTTACTGTCTATGTTTTGAAATATTCCTGTGACACTAGTTATAGATTACGATGCTACAGTCCAGGTTTACTGTATCCCTTGGACCTTCTCATTGACGATGAAACACAAAAATTGCATCGGAATTAGATAGAAAAGGCACAATGAAGGCTTAAGTAAAAGAAGACTGAGTCTTGTTACTAATTATGTTTTGAACCATTCCTGTGTCTCTAGTTATTGATTCCGATGCTTCACTTCAGGTTTACTGTATACCTTGGACCATTCGTATTGACGATGAAACATAGAAATATCATCGGAATTAAATACAAAAGGCACAATGCCGACTTAAGAACAAGAAGACCGACTCTTCCTACTGTCTATGATTTGAACCATTCCTGTGACACTACTTTTGGATTCCGATGCTTCACCTCAGGTTTACTGTATCCCTCTGACCTTATTGCCGATGAAACACAGAAATTGCATCGGAATTAAATACAAAAGGCACAATGCCGACTTAAGGACAAGATGACTGACTCTTCTTACTGACTATGTTTTGAACCATTCCTGTGACACTAGTAATAGATTCCGATGCTTAACTTCCGGATATCTGCATCCCTCTGACCTTCTTAGTGACGATGAAACACAGAAATTGCATCGGAAATAAATACAAAAACACAATGCTGAATTAAGTACAAGAATACTGACTCATTTTACCATCTATGTTCTGAAATGTCCCTGTGACACTTGTAATAGATTCCGATGCTTCACTTCAGGTTTACTGTATCCCTCTGACCTTCTTATTGACGATGAAACACAGAAATTGCATCGGAATTAAACACAAAAGGCACAATCCGACTTAAGTACAAGAAGACTGACTCTTCTTACTGACTATGCTTTGAACCATTCCTGTGACACTAGTTATAGATTCCGACGCTTTACTTCAGGATTACTGTATCCCTCTGACCTTCTTATTGACGATGAAACACAGAGATTGCATCGGAATTAAATACAAAAGGCACAATGCCGACTGATGTACTAGAAGACTGTCTCTTCTTACTGTCTATATTTTGAACCATCCCTGTGACACTAGTTATAGATTCCAATGCTTCACTGCAGGTTTACTGTATCCCTTGGTCCTTCTTATTGACGATAAAACACAGAAATTGCATCGGAATTAAATACAAATGGCACAATACCGACTTAAGTACAAGAAGACTGTCTCTTCTTACTGACTATGCTTTGAAAAATTCCTGTGACACTAGTTACAAATTCCGATGCTTCACTCCAGGTTTACTGTATCCCTTGGACCTTCTTATTGACGATGAAACACAGAAATTCCATCGGAATTAAATAGAAAAGGCACAATGCCGACTTAAGTACATGAAGACTGACACTTCTTACTGTCTATGCTTTTAACCATTCCTGTGACACTAGTTGTAGATTCCGATGCTTCACTTCAGGTTTACTGTATCCCTTGGACCTTCTTATGGACGATGAAACACAGAAATTATATCGGAATTAAATACAAAAGTCAAATGCCGACTTAAGTACAAGTAGACTGACTCTTCCAACTGTCTATGTTTTGACCCATTCCTGTGACACTAGTTATAGATTCCGATGTTTCACATCAGGTTAACTGTATCCCTCTGACCGCCTTATTGACGACGAAACACAGAAATTGCATCAGAATTAAATAGAAAAGGCACAATGCCGACTTAAGTACTAGAAGACTGACTCTTCCTACTGTCTATGGTTGAACCATTCCTGTGCCAATAGTTATAGATTCCGATGCTTCACTTCAGGTTTACTGTATCCCTTGGACCTTCTTATTGACGATGAAACACAGATATTGCATCGGAATTCAATACAAAAGGCACAATGCCGACTTAACTACAAGAAGACTGACTCTTCTCACTGACTATGCTTTGAACCATTCCTGTGACACTAGTTATAGATTCCGATGCTTAACTTCAGGATAACTGCATCCCCCTGATCTTCTTAGTGACGATGAAACACAGAAATTGCATCGGAATTAAATACAAAAGGCACAATCCGACTTAAGTACAAGAAGACTGACTCTTCTTACTGACTATGTTTTGAACCATTCCTGTGAAACTAGTTATGGATTCCGATGTTTCACTTCAGGTTTACTGTATCCCTCTGACCTTCTTATTGACGATAAAACACAGATATGGCATCGGAATTAAATACAAAAGGCACAATGCCGAATTATGTACAAGATGACTGACTCTTCTCACTGTCTATGTTTTGAACCATTCCTGTGCCAATAGTTATAGACTCCGATGCTTCAGTCCAGGTTTACTGTATCCCTTGGACCTTCTTATTGACGATCAAACACAGAAATTGCATCGGAATTAAATACAAAGGGCACAATGCCGACTTAAGGAAAAGAAGTCTGACTGTGCTTACTGTCTATGATTTGAACCATTCCTGTGACACTAGTTATAGGTTCCGATGCTTCACTCCAGGTTTACTGTATCCCTGGGACCTTCTTATTAATGATGAAATACAGAAATTGCATCAGAATTAAATATAATATGCACAATGATGACTTAAGTACAAGAAGACTGATTATTCTTACTGACTATGCTTTGAACCATTCCTGTGACACTAGTTGTAGATTCGATGCTTCACTTCTGGATTACTGTATCCCTCTGACCTTCTTATTGACGATGAAACACTGAAATTGCATCGGAATTAAATACTAAGGGCACAATGCCGACTTAAGGAGAAGAAGTCTGACTCTTCTTACTGTCTATGATTTGAACCATTCCTGTGACACTAGTTATAGATTCCGATGCTTCACTCCAGGTTTACTGTATCCCTTGGACCTTCTTATTAATGATGAAACACAAAAATTGCATCAAATTAAATATAAAATGCACAATGATGACTTAAGTACAAGAAGACTGATTATTCTTACTGACTATGTTTTGAACCATTCCTGTGACACTAGTTATAGATTCCGATGCTTCACTTCAGGTTTACTGTATCCCTCTGACCTCCTTATTGACGATGAAACACAGAGATTGCATCGGAATTAAATACAAAAGGCACAATGCCGACTGATGTACTAGAAGACTGACTTTTCTTACTGTCTATATTTTGAACCATCCCTGTGACACTAGTTATAGATTCCGATGCTTCACTGCAGGTTTACTGTATACCTTGGACCATTCGTATTGAAGATGAAACATAGAAATATCATCGGAATTAAATACAAAAGGCACAATGCCGACTTAAGAACAAGAAGACCGACTCTTCCTACTGTCTATGATTTGAACCATTCCTGTGACACTACTTTTGGATTCCGATGCTTCACCTCAGGTTTACTGTATCCCTCTGACCTTATTGCCGATGAAACACAGAAATTGCATCGGAATTAAATACAAAAGGCACAATGCCGACTTAAGGACAAGATGACTGACTCTTCTTACTGACTATGTTTTGAACCATTCCTGTGACACTAGTAATAGATTCCGATGCTTAACTTCCGGATATCTGCATCCCTCTGACCTTCTTAGTGACGATGAAACACAGAAATTGCATCGGAAATAAATACAAAAACACAATGCTGAATTAAGTACAAGAATACTGACTCATTTTACTATCTATGTTCTGAACCGTCCCTGTGACACTTGTAATAGATTCCGATGCTTCACTCCAGGTTTACTGTATCCCTCTGACCTTCTTATTGACGATGAAACACAGAAATTGCATCGGAATTAAACACAAAAGGCACAATCCGACTTAAGTACAAGAAGACTGACTCTTCTTACTGACTATGCTTTGAACCATTCCTGTGACACTAGTTATAGATTCCGACGCTTCACTTCAGGATTACTGTATCCCTCTGACCTTCTTATTGACGATGAAACACAGAGATTGCATCGGAATTAAATACAAAAGGCACAATGCCGACTGATGTACTAGAAGACTGTCTCTTCTTACTGTCTATATTTTGAACCATCCCTGTGACACTAGTTATAGATTCCAATGCTTCACTGCAGGTTTACTGTATCCCTTGGTCCTTCTTATTGACGATAAAACACAGAAATTGCATCGGAATTAAATACAAATGGCACAATACCGACTTAAGTACAAGAAGACTGTCTCTTCTTACTGACTATGCTTTGAAAAATTCCTGTGACACTAGTTACAAATTCCGATGCTTCACTCCAGGTTTACTGTATCCCTTGGACCTTCTTATTGATGATGAAACACAGAAATTCCATCGGAATTAAATAGAAAAGGCACAATGCCGACTTAAGTACATGAAGACTGACACTTCTTACTGTCTATGCTTTTAACCATTCCTGTGACACTAGTTGTAGATTCCGATGCTTCACTTCAGGTTTACTGTATCCCTTGGACCTTCTTATGGACGATGAAACACAGAAATTATATCGGAATTAAATACAAAAGTCAAATGCCGACTTAAGTACAAGTAGACTGACTCTTCCAACTGTCTATGTTTTGACCCATTCCTGTGACACTAGTTATAGATTCCGATGTTTCACATCAGGTTAACTGTATCCCTCTGACCGCCTTATTGACGACGAAACACAGAAATTGCATCAGAATTAAATAGAAAAGGCACAATGCCGACTTAAGTACTAGAAGACTGACTCTTCCTACTGTCTATGGTTGAACCATTCCTGTGCCAATAGTTATAGATTCCGATGCTTCACTTCAGGTTTACTGTATCCCTTGGACCTTCTTATTGACGATGAAACACAGATATTGCATCGGAATTCAATACAAAAGGCACAATGCCGACTTAACTACAAGAAGACTGTCTCTTCTCACTGACTATGCTTTGAACCATTCCTGTGACACTAGTTATAGATTCCGATGCTTAACTTCAGGATAACTGCATCCCCCTGATCTTCTTAGTGACGATGAAACACAGAAATTGCATCGGAATTAAATACAAAAGGCACAATCCGACTTAAGTACAAGAAGACTGACTCTTCTTACTGACTATGTTTTGAACCATTCCTGTGAAACTAGTTATGGATTCCGATGTTTCACTTCAGGTTTACTGTATCCCTCTGACCTTCTTATTGACGATAAAACACAGATATGGCATCGGAATTAAATACAAAAGGCACAATGCCGAATTATGTACAAGATGACTGACTCTTCTCACTGTCTATGTTTTGAACCATTCCTGTGCCAATAGTTATAGACTCCGATGCTTCAGTCCAGGTTTACTGTATCCCTTGGACCTTCTTATTGACGATGAAACACAGAAATTGCATCGGAATTAAATACAAAGGGCACAATGCCGACTTAAGGAAAAGAAGTCTGACTGTGCTTACTGTCTATGATTTGAACCATTCCTGTGACACTAGTTATAGGTTCCGATGCTTCACTCCAGGTTTACTGTATCCCTGGGACCTTCTTATTAATGATGAAATACAGAAATTGCATCAGAATTAAATATAAAATGCACAATGATGACTTAAGTACAAGAAGACTGATTATTCTTACTGACTATGCTTTGAACCATTCCTGTGACACTAGTTGTAGATTCGATGCTTCACTTCTGGATTACTGTATCCCTCTGACCTTCTTATTGACGATGAAACACTGAAATTGCATCGGAATTAAATACTAAGGGCACAATGCCGACTTAAGGAGAAGAAGTCTGACTCTTCTTACTGTCTATGATTTGAACCATTCCTGTGACACTAGTTATAGATTCCGATGCTTCACTCCAGGTTTACTGTATCCCTTGGACCTTCTTATTAATGATGAAACACAGAAATTGCATCAAATTAAATATAAAATGCACAATGATGACTTAAGTACAAGAAGACTGATTATTCTTACTGACTATGCTTTGAACCATTCCTGTGACACTAGTTACAAATTCCGATGCTTCACTTCAGGTTTACTGCATCCCTTGTACCTTCTTATTGAGGATGAAACACACAAATTGCATCGGAATTAAATACAAAAGGCACAATGCAGAATTAAGTACAAGGTGACTGACTCTTCTTACTGTCTATGTTTTGAACCATTCCTGTGACACTAGTTATAGATTCCGATGCTTCACTCCAGGTTTACTGTATCCCTTGGACCTTTATTGACGATGAAACACAGAAATTGCATCGGAATTAAATACAAAAGGCACAATGCCGACTTAAGTACAAGAAGACTGACTCTTCTTACTCTCTAAGTTCTGAACCATTCCATTGACACCACTTATAGATTCCGATACTTCACCCCCCAGGGGCTCAGCATTCATTTGCTGAGTACGGGCTTGGCGACCCCGGGGTCCTGAGCTGGGGACTGGTCAGCGCCGCCAGTCTCCTGTCACGGTAAACCCCGGACATGCTTCAGCGACCACCGCATGGTGCAGCGGTGGAATGTTGTATGCTGCGGGGAATGGTAATCTTGGCTTGACCGCCTGGATTGCGAGGAAGGGAAGCCTCTATAAAAACCCCTCTATCTTATGGTGTGCTGCGCGCCTATAAGATGCATGGCTGTTGGGGTGGAACAGTCGCAAGCGGGCAACCTCTGGGGCACCTGCCGCACCCTAGTTGTATAAGGCTTACTCAGGCACGCGGGGCTCTGTCTGAGCGGACCTTTAGTTCCCTAGCTGCTCGTGGGACCACAATGGACCCTTCGACCTCTACGTTTCCCCCTACCAGTGGATTGGGTGGGCCACTGGTAGGAAAACACACCCAATCGAAAAAGCGACTTCATGCTGCGAGTCCTCCAGCGCCTGGTGTTACTAGAGATTTATCAGACTGTCGTAACAGAGCACATGCTGATATCCAGAATGTGTTTTTGATTGTCAAACGGAAGGAAGGTAGCTTTGAGAGAGTTTCTCCCTTTTACATCCACAACGGTCTTGAGGGAATTGCAAGAACACTGAAATCTGTGAAGCGTCTGCGCAATGGGACTCTGTTAGTTGAAACTTCTAGTTCCCGTCAAGTCACTTCTCTTAGGAAAGCAACATGTCTCGGAGAGTACGCTATCGAGATCGAGCTCCACTCCACTTTGAACTATAGTAAGGGTGTTGTGACATGTAGGGACTTGGTGGATATCCCCAAGGACGAGTTGAAATCTGAGTGGGCTGACGAAGGTATTGTCGACGTGCAGCATATTATGAAACGAGTCGATGGGGACCTAGTCAAATCCGACTCGTTTATTCTCACGTTCAATCGCCCGAGACTCCCAGAGCATGTTAAAGCGGGTTTCTTACGTTTGCCAGTACGGCCATATTTCCCCAACCCAATGCGCTGTTTTAAATGTCAGCGCTTTGGGCATACTACGTTGGGGTGCAATGGGATAGCCACTTGTGGTAAATGTGGTCAGCCTGCCCATGAAGGAGCCGATTGTTCATCGCCTGTGAAGTGCGTGAATTGCTCTGGGAGTCACCCTGTCTGGAGCCGGGTCTGCCCCATCTATCTCGAGGAACGGAAGATACAGGAGATCAAAACATCTAAGCGCATCCCCTATGGTGAGGCCAAGAAGCTCTTTAAGGCCATGCAGCCTCCTGTGTTTACAACATCTTTCGCTTCCACTCTGCAGAAACCGGTACAGTTGGCCACTGTTGCTACACAAACGGAGGTTGCTAGTGTCAGCACTAATACCTGCATTTGCCAGTGCACTTGTGCTGCTGCGGTTGTTTTGCAACCTGCAGCTCTCCCCACAACATCGGACAAGGCCGTGGTTGCTGACATTGGGGTACTTCCTGCACCTCCCCATATGGCACCTTCTGCCCAGGCGAGTAAAGCTCCAACTGTTGACAAGGTTCTGCATTCTAAGCCCCCCAAGACGAAGACGCCAAAGGTGAAGGTTTTGCCACCTGAGGAGACTAGTCACGGTCAGTCCGATGATGATGCCATCGTACTATCTGACATCTCCCTTGGGTCGCCATCGGAGCTGATGGACATTGATGTCGACCGGGGGCGATCTTCTCGCCCCAGGAATAAATCTCCGGCCAGTACGGGCTCTCCTCCAAAGCACAGGGGCAGGGTGAAAATTCAGCCACCCTGATCACTGGCTCCCATATTACAGTGGAACCTGAATGGGTTCAGGACGCATGTGGCCGAATTACAACTCCTTGTACGTGAGCGCCCCTTGTGCTTATGTCTCCAAGAGACACATTTCCGGGCCACTGATGCTCCTTCTTTACGGGGCTATACCGTGTATCGAAAAGATGATCTGATGGGGGAAAGGGCAAAGGGTGGTGTTGCGGTTTTTGTCCATGACATGCACCACTCATCTGAGCTCCCTCTCGTTACGGACTTGCAAGCGGTTGCAGTTGACCTTCTTGTGGGGCAGAGGCTCACAATCTGTTCCGTTTACTTACCGCCTCAGGACGCCATAGACTCTGAGGCTCTCACAGACCTTATTACCCAACTCCCCCGCCCATTTCTCCTTCTGGGGGACTTCAATGCTCATAATGTCTTATGGGGCTCTACGACTACTTGCCCCAGGGGTCGCATTCTGGAAAGCCTCATGGCATCCGAAGAACTGTGCATCCTCAACTCTGGTGCTCCCACTCATTTCTGTACTGCTTCTGGGTCGTCGTCAGCTATTGACCTTTCCTTTTGCTCTCCAGCACTCGCGGATTCTGCTCTGTGGGAGGTTGCCGCTGACCTCCATTCTAGTGACCACTTCCCCATTTGGATTCGCCTCCTAGATGAGACTGTGGCATTACCAGTGCCGTCCAGGTGGAAACTCTGCAGAGCTGACTGGACACTTTTCAGCGATTTAGCTGTTTTGGAACACCGTGCCAGCGTCCACGAATGGGTCGACCATGTTACAGCCGTGATCTCCCATGCTGCTGAATTGTCGATCCCACGGTCCTCAAGTCATCCCAAGAGGCGCCTTGTCCCTTGGTGGACCACTGAGTGCCGCTCAGCCATCCGAGCCCGCCGTGCAACTCTGCGCCGCTTCAAGTGCCGTCCCTCAGCTGACAATCTTGCGGCCTTTCGGGTGGCAAGGGCCAAGGCGCGGCGAGTGATTAAAGAGAGCAAACGACGGTCATGGCAACCGTTCCTGAACTCCATCTCCCGCTCCACTAGTTCAACAAAAGTGTGGGAAGCCATCAGGAGGATCTCCGGGAAACGCAGCCAACTACCTGTCACGGCATTGCTGCATCAGGGTAGTCTACTCACGGCGCCGAGAGACATTGCCCAGACACTGGCCACGTATTTTGCCGAATCTACTGCCACTATTAACTGTGATCCAGATTTCTGCCGCTACCGCACTGCTATCGAGAGGGATCACTTGGACTTCCGGTCTCCGAATTCTGAACCCTACAACTGCCCCTTCACAATGTGGGAAGTGGATTCGGCGCTGTCTGTGGCTCATGATACTGCACCAGGTGCTGATCAAATCCTGTACAGCATGTTGCAGCACTTGTTGCTGCCATCCAAGGAAGTACTCCTGAACTGTTTTAATATGATATGGTCATCCGGCACGTTCCCTGACTCGTGGAGGGAGGCGATTTTGGTTCCCCTCCTCAAACCGGGAAAGGACCGAATGCATCCCAGTAGTTATCGGAGTATTGCTTTGACGAGCTGTGTCGGGAAGACATTGGAACGCATGGTCAACCGTCGCCTGGTTTGGCTGCTCGAGACCAGGCAGCTCCTTAGCCACTCTCAGTGTGGCTTTCGGAGATGTCGTTCAACTATAGACAACTTGACCCTGCTTGAGGCGGTCATCCAGCAGGCCTTCTTACGTAACCAGCATTGTCTAGGTGTATTCTTTGACATTAATAAGGCGTATGACACTACTTGGCGCCGCCTTATCCTCAATCAACTCCATCAGTGGGGCTTTCGTGGCCATCTCCCCATCTTCATTCGGTCCTTTCTTTCCCGCCGCGTCTTTCGATATCGGGTTGGTAATGTGCTATCTGATTTGTACGTACAGGAGAATGGTGTTCCTCAGGGAAGCGTTTTAAGTGTCACCCTCTTTGCCGTCGCCATTAACAGTATCACGTCCACAATCCGGAGCCCTGCCCAATGCTCCTTGTTTGTGGACGATTTTGCTGTTTTCTGTTCTTCCTCCAGTCTTGTCACTGCTAGTCGGCAGCTGCAGCTTACGATAAAGCGATTAGAGGCATGGACTGCGAAGACGGGTTTTACCTTTTCTGCAGACAAATGTGTGTGTGTTCATTTTAATCGTTCTCGACGTGCTTTTACCTCCCCTGAATTGCGTCTGAGGGGCACCATTCTTCCTTTTAGAGACACTGTGAGGTTCCTGGGCCTCACTTTTGATTCCAAGTTGTCGTGGTTGCCGCACCTTAAAGACCTCAAGGTGCGGGCCCTGAAGGCGCTGAATATTTTGAAGTGTTTGAGCCATCGGTCCTGGGGAGTAGATCGGGCGCGTCTGCTGCAGTTTTATAGGGCTTTCGTCCGGTCGCGTCTTGACTATGGAGGCACTGTGTATGGGTCAGCGAGGCCTTCGTATCTGAAGATTCTTGACGCAGTACACCATGAGGGTATCAGGCTGGCCACTGGTGCCTTCCGTACCAGTCCCATCCCCAGCCTGTGTGCTGAGGCAGGGGAACCGCCGCTCGCCATCCGGCGGAAACTCCTCATGGTGCGACGAGTGTCTCAATTCCTTGCCTGTCCTCCCTCCCCTGCATACCCTACTGTTGCCCGACCCCCTATGGAACGTCTCTTTTCCAGTCGTCCAAGGGCAACGAGACCATTTGGGATTCGTGCCAAGCATTTGCTTGAGTCCCTTGGTGTGGAGCGTGTGGCACCCCAACTCCAGGGTTTTACCCACCTGCCTCCCTGGTTGCTCCAGAGGCCCAGCGTCCTTTTAGACTTGTCAGAGTACCAGAGGCGTTTGTTTTTACCTCCTTATTTTACGATATTTTAAACCAGCATCCTGACCATGTACCAGTATTTACGGATGGCTCTAAACAGGGGGACTCTGTAGGTTGTGCTGTGGTTTTCCCTGATCGAGTCATCAAATTACGGCTTCCTGCAGCGTTTACCATCTTTGATGCCGAATTGTTTGCGATCTTGTGGGCATTGGAGCAGATGAGATGTGTTCCCAGTCTTAAGTTTCTCATCTGTTCTGACTCTCTGAGTGCCCTTCAGACCATGCAACACTTGTACCCAGCGGATACGGTCGTCCAGAACATCCATGATGCCCTACTCCACCTGCAACGGCAGGGGAAGGAGGTTTCTTTCTGCTGGGTGCCGGGGCACGTGGGTATTAGGGGAAACGAACTGGCGGATGTGGCTGCCTAAGATGCATGTTCCCTCCCTCACGTTGTTGAATGTGCCGTTCCCCTCCATGCTGTTACCTCCCTTTTGCGTTCTCGTGTTATGCGTCAATGGGAAGAGGAGTGGCTGGCAGTTAGTGAAAATAAGCTGCGACTGGTCAAGGCCACCACGCGGCCATGGCGTACGTCCTACCAGTCATGCAGGCGGGATGAGGTTCTCCTCACCCGCCTCCGCATCGGGCACAGTCCCTTAACGCACGGTTTTTTACTCCGGCGGGAGGAATCCCCAATCTGTAGTGCTTGTGGCGTCCAGATAACTGTGCGCCACATTTTACTTGACTGTCCTTTATTCTCTGACCAGAGGGCGGTGGTTTCCTTGCCACCGGATTTGCCCTCTATTTTGCAAGACGACGCAACGACTGTGGTTAAGGTCTTACGGTTTTGTGTCCTGTCCAATTTGTTGCCTCGGATTTTAGGGAGAGGATTTTAATGTGCTGCTGGGTGACTGGTTCACCCAAGTTTTAGGTAAGAGGTCCGCCAGTCACGATTACCTACTTGTTTCCCTTCAATTTCTGTTCTCTTTTCCTTGTGTTTCCTTTCCTTTTTAGTGCGTTTCTTCTCCTCTTGTTTTGCCTCTGTATGTGAGGATTTGTAACTGCGTCAGGTCTGTGTCTTTTAGCCGTTCTCCTTGTTCGCTGTCCGTCTTCGTCTCTTCTCCGCATGTGTTCAAGTTTCTATGCGTTTGGGCGCTGATGACCACGCTGTTTAGCGCCCGAAAACCTCAACCCACACACACACACACCGATGCTTCACTCGAGGTTTACTGTATCCCTTGGAACTTGTTATTGACGATGAAACACAGAAATTGCATCGGAATTAGATAGAAAACGTACAATGCCGACTTAAGTACAAGAAGACTGACTCTTCTTACTGACTATGTTTTGAACCATTCCTGTGACACTAGTTATAGATTCCGATGCTTCACCTCAAGTTTACTGTATCCCTTGGACCTTCTTATTGACGATGAAACACAGAAATTGCATCGGAATTAAATAGAAAAGGCACAATGCCGACTTAAGTACAAGAAGACTGCCTCTTGTTACTGACTATGTTATGAACCATTCCTGTGACACTAGTTATAGATTCCGATGCTTCACTTCAGGTTTACTGTATACCTTGGACCTTCTTATTGACGATGAAACACAGAAATTGCATCGGAATTAACTACAAAATGCACAATGCCGACATAAGGACAAGAAGACTGACTGTTCTTACTGACTATGTTTTGAACCATTCCTGTGACACTAGTTATAGATTCCGATGCTTCACTTCAGGATTATTGTATCCCTCTGACCCTCTTATTGGCGACGAAACACAGAAATTGCATCGGAATTAAATAGAAAAGGCACAATGTCGACTTAAGTACAAGAAGACAGACTCTTCTTATTGTCTATGATTTGAACCATTCCTGTGACACTAGTTATAGATTCCGATGCTTCACTTCAGTTTTACTGTATCCCTCTGACCTTCTTATTGACGATGAAACACAGATATTGCATCGGAATTAAATACAAAAGGCAAAATGCCGACTTAAGTACAAGAAGACTGACTCTTCTTACTGTCTATGTTTGAACCATTCCTGTGACACTAGTTATGGATTCCGATGCTTCACTTCATATTTACTGTATCCCTCTGACCTTCTTATTGTGGGTTAAACACAGAAATTGTATCCGAATTAAATACGAAAGGCACAATGCCAACTTAAGTACAAGAAGTCTGATTGTTCCAACTGTCTATGTTTTGAACCATTCCTGTGACACAAGTTATAGATTCCGATGCTTCACTTCAGGTGTACTGTATCCCTCTGACCGTCTTATTGACGATGAAACATAGACATTGCATCGGAAATAAATAGAAAAGGCACAATTCCGACTTAAGTACAAGAAGACTGACTTTTATTACTGACTATGTTTTGAACCATTACTGTGACACTAGTTTTGGATTCCGATGCTTCACCTCAGGTTTACTGTATCCCTCTGACCTTATTGCCGATGAAACACAGAAATTGCATCGGAATTTAATAAAAAAGGCACAATGCCGACTTAAGGACAAGATGACTGACTCTTCTTACTGACTATGTTTTGAACCATTCCTGTGACACTAGTAATAGATTCCGATGTTTAACTTCAGGATAACTTCATCCCTCTGACCTTCTTAGTGACGATGAAACACAGAAATTGCATCGGAACTAAATACAAAAACACAATGCTGAATTAAGTACAGGAATACTGACTCATTTTACTGTCTATGCTCTGAACCGTCCGTGTGACACTAGTTATAGATTCCGATGTTTCACTCCAGGTTTACTGTATCCCTTGGACCTTCTTATTGACGATGAAACACAGAAATTGCATCGGAATTAAATACAAAAGGCACAATCCGACTTAAGTACAAGAAGACTGACTCTTCTTACTGACTATGCTTTGAACCATTCCTGTGACACTAGTTATGGATTCCGATGTTTCACTTCAGGTTTAATGTATCCCTCTGACCTTCTTATTGACGATGGAACACAGATATGACATCGGAATTAAATACAAAAGGCACAATGCCGAATTAAGTACAAGATGACTGACTCTTCTTACTGTCTATGTTTTGATCCATTCCTGTGCCAATAGTTATAGACTCCGATGCTTCAGTCCAGGTTTGCTGTATCCCTTGGACCTTCTTATTGACGATGAAACACTGAAATTGCATCGGAATTAAATACTAAGGGCACAATGCCGACTTAAGGAAAAGAAGTCTGACTCTTCTTACTGTCTATGATTTGAACCATTCCAGTGACACTAGTTATAGATTCCGATGCTTCACTCCAGGTTTACTGTATCCCTTGGACCTTCTTATTAATGATGAAATACAGAAATTGAATCAGAATTATATATAAAATGCACAATGATGACTTAAGTACAAGAAGACCGATTATTCTTACTGACTATGCTTTGAACCATTCCTGTGACACTAGTTATAGATTCCGATGCTTCACTTCAGGATTACTGTATCCCTCTGACCTTCTTATTGGCGATGAAACACAGAAATTGCATCGGAATTAAATACAAAAGGCACAATGCCGACTTAAGTACAAGACGTCTGACTCTTGTTACTGTCTATGTTTTGAACCATTACTGTGACGCTAGTTATAGATTCCGATGCTTCACTCCAGGTTTACTGTATCCCTTGGACCTTCTTATTGACGATGAAACACACAAAATGCATCGGAATTAAATACAAGAGGCACAAATGCCGACTTAAGGACAAGAAGACTGACTCTTCTTACTGACTATAATTTGAACCATTCCTGTGGCACTAGTTATAGATTCCGATGCTTCACTTCAGTTTTACTGTATCCCTCTGACCTTCTTATTGACGATGAAACACAGATATTGCATCGGAATTAAATACAAAAGGCAAAATGCCGACTTAAGTACAAGAAGACTGACTCTTCTTACAGTCTATGTTTGAACCATTCCTGTGACACTAGTTATGGATTCCGATGCTTCACTTCATATTTACTGTATCCCTCTGACCTTCTTATTGTGGGTTAAACACAGAAATTGTATCGGAATTAAATACGAAAGGCACAATGCCAACTTAAGTACAAGAAGTCTGACTGTTCCAACTGTCTATGTTTTGAACCATTCCTGTGACACAAGTTATAGATTCCGATGCTTCACTTCGGGTGTACTGTATCCCTCTGACCGTCTTATTGACGATGAAACACAGACATTGCATCGGAAATAAATAGAAAAGGCACAATTCCGACTTAAGTACAAGAAGACTGACTTTTATTACTGACTATGTTTTGAACCATTACTGTGACACTAGTTTTGGATTCCGATGCTTCACCTCAGGTTTACTGTATCCCTCTGACCTTATTGCCGATGAAACACAGAAATTGCATCGGAATTTAATACAAAAGGCACAATGCCGACTTAAGGACAAGATGACTGACTCTTCTTACTGACTATGTTTTGAACCATTCCTGTGACACTAGTAATAGATTCCGATGTTGAACTTCAGGATAACTGCATCCCTCTGACCTTCTTAGTGACGATGAAACACAGAAATTGCATCGGAAATAAATACAAAAACACAATGCTGAATTAAGTACAAGAATACTGACTCATTTTACTGTCTATGCTCTGAACCGTCCATGTGACACTAGTTATAGATTCCGATGTTTCACTCCAGGTTTACTGTATCCCTTGGACCTTCTTATTGACGATGAAACACAGAAATTGCATCGGAATTAAATACAAAAGGCACAATCCGACTTAAGTACAAGAAGACTGACTCTTCTTACTGACTATGCTTTGAACCATTCCTGTGACACTAGTTATGGATTCCGATGTTTCACTTCAGGTTTACTGTATCCCTCTGACCTTCTTATTGACGATGGAACACAGATATGGCATCGGAATTAAATACAAAAGGCACAATGCCGAATTAAGTACAAGATGACTGACTCTTCTTACTGTCTATGTTTTGATCCATTCCTGTGCCAATAGTTATAGACTCCGATTGTTCAGTCCAGGTTTACTGTATCCCTTGGACCTTCTTATTGACGATGAAACACTGAAATTGCATCGGAATTAAATACTAAGGGCACAATGCCGACTTAAGGAAAAGAAGTCTGACTCTTCTTACTGTCTATGATTTGAACCATTCCAGTGACACTAGTTATAGATTCCGATGATTCACTCCAGGTTTACTGTATCCCTTGGACCTTCTTATTAATGATGAAATACAGAAATTGAATCAGAATTATATATAAAATGCACAATGATGACTTAAGTACAAGAAGACTGATTATTCTTACTGACTATGCTTTGAACCATTCCTGTGACACTAGTTACAAATTCCGATGCTTCACTTCAGGTTTACTGTATCCGTTGGACCTTCTTATTGACGATGAAACACAGATATTGCATCGGAATTCAATACAAAATGCACAATGCCGACTAAACTACAAGAAGACTGACTCTTCTTACTGACTATGCTTTGAACCATTCCTGTGACACTAGTTATAGATTCCGATGCTTAACTTCAGGATAACTGCATCCCTCTGACCTTCTTAGTGACGATGAAACACAGAAATTGCATCGGAAATAAATACAAAAACACAATGCTGAATTAAGTACAAGAATACTGACTCATTTTACTGTCTATGCTTTGAACCGTCCCTGTGACACTAGTTATAGTTTCCGATGCTTCACTCCAGGTTTACTGTATCCTTGTGCCTTCTTATTGACGATGAAACACAGAAATTGCATCGGAATTAAGTACAAAAGGCACAATCCGACTTAGGTTCAAGAAGACTGACTCTTCTTACTGAGTATGTTTTGAATCATTCCTGTGACACTAGTTATGGATTCCGATGTTTCACTTCAGGTTTACTGTATCCCTCTGACCTTCTTATTGACGATAAAACACAGATATGGCATCGGAATTAAATACACAAGGCACAATGCCGAATTAAGTACTAGATGACTGACTCTTCTTACTGTCTATGTTTTGAACCATTCCTGTGCCAATAGTTATAGACTCCGATGCTTCAGTCCAGGTTTACTGTATCCCTTCGACCTTCTTATTGACGATGAAACACAGAAATTCCATCGGAATTAAATACAAAGGGCACAATGCCGATTTAAGGAAAAGAAGTCTGACTCTGCTTACTGTCTATGATTTGAACCATTCCTGTGACACTAGTTATAGATTCCGATGCTTCACTCCAGGTTTACTGTATCCCTGGGACCTTCTTATTAATGATGAAATACAGAAATTGCGTCAGAATTAAATATAAAATGCACAATGATGACTTAAATACAAGAAGACTGATTATTCTTACTGACTATGCTTTGAACCATTCCTGTGACACTAGTTGTAGATTCGATGCTTCACTTCAGGATTACTGTATCCCTCTGACCTTCTTATTGACGATGAAACACTGAAATAGCATCGGAATTAAATACTAAGGGCACAATGCCGACTTAAGGAAAAGAAGTCTGACACTTCTTACTGTCTATGATTTGAACCATTCCTGTGACACTAGTTATAGGTTCCGATGCTTCACTCCAGGTTTACTGTATCCCTTGGACCTTCTTATTAATGATGAAACGCAGAAATTGCATCAGAATTAAATATAAAATGCACAATGATGACTTAAGTACAAGAAGACTGATTATTCTTACTGACTATGTTTTGAACCATTCCTGTGACACTAGTGATTCCGATGCTTCACTTCAGGATTACTGTATCCCTCTGACCTTCTTATTGACGATGAAAGACAGAGATTGCATCGGAATTAAATACAAAAGGCACAATGCCGACTGATGTACTAGAAGACTGACTTCTCTTACTGTCTATATTTTGAAACATCCCTGTGACACTAGTTATAGATTCCGATGCTTCACTGCAGGTTTACTGTATCCCTTGGTCCTTCTTATTCACGATAAAACACAGAAATTGCATCGGAATTAAACACAAATGGCACAATGCCGACTTAAGTACAAGAAGACTGACTCTTCTTACTGACTATGCTTTGAACCATTCCTGTGACACTAGTTACAAATTCCGATGCTTCACTTCAGGTTTACTGTATCCCTTGGACCTTCTTATTGAGGATGAAACACACAAATTGCATCGGAATTAAATACAAGAGGCACAATGCAGAATTAAGTACAGGGTGACTGACTCTTCTTACTGACTATGTTTTGAACCATTCCTGTGACACTAGTTATAGATTCCGATGCTTCACCTCAAGTTTACTGTATCCCTTGGACCTTCTTATTGACGATGAAACACAGAAATTGCATCGGAATTAAAAAGAAAAGGCACAATGCCGACTTAAGTACAAGAAGACTGACTCTTGTTACTGACTAAATTTATGAACCATTCCTGTGACACTAGTTATAGATTCCGATGCTTCACTTCAGGTTTACTGTATACCTTGGACCTTCTTATTGACGATGAAACACAGAAATTGCATCGGAATTAAATACAAAATGCACAAAGCCGACATAAGGACAAGAAGACTGACTGTTCTTACTGACTATGTTTTGAACTATTCCTGTGACACTAGTTATAGATTCCGATGCTTCAGTTTAGGTTTATTGTATCCCTCTGACCCTCTTATTGACGACGAAACACAGAAATTGCATCGGTATTAAATAGAAAAGGCACAATGTCGACTTAAGTACAAGAAGACAGACTCTTCTTATTGTCTATGTTTTGAACCATTCCTGTGACACTAGTTATAGATTCCGATGCTTCACTCCAGGTTTACTGTATCCCTTGGACCTTCTAATTGACGATGAAACACAGAATTTGCATCGGAATTAAATAGAAAATTCACAATGCCGACATAAGTACTAGAAGACTGACTCTTCTTACTGACTATGTTTTGAACCATTCCCTTGACACTAGTTACAGATTCCGATGCTTCACTTCAGGTTTACTGTATCCCTCTGACCTTCTTATTGACGATGAAGCACAGAGATTGCATCGGAATTAAATACAAAAGGCACAATTCCGACTTAAGTACAAGAAGAGTGACTCTTCTTACTGTCTATGTTTTGAATCATACCATTGACACTAGTTATAGATTCCGATCCTTCACCCCAGGTTTACTGTATCCCTTGGACCTTCTTATTGACGATGAAACACAGAAATAGCATCGGATTTATATAGAAAGGGCACAATGCCGACTTAAGTACAAGAAGACTGACTCTTCCTACTGCCTATGTTTTGAACCATTCCTGTTACACTAGTTATAGATTCCGATGCTACACCCCATGTCTACTGTATCCGTTGGACCTTCTTGTTGACGATGAAACACAGAAATTGCATCGGAATTAAATACAAAAGGCACAATGCCGACTTAAGGACAAGAAGACTGACTCTCCTTACTGACTTTGTTTTGAACCATTCCTGTGACACTAGTTATAGATTCCGATGCTTCACTTCAGGTTCATTGTATACCTCTGTCCTTCTTATTGACGATGACACACAGAAATTGCATCAGAATAAAAAAGATAAGGCACAATGCCGACTTAAGGACAAGAAGACTGACTCTTCTTACTGACTTTGTTTGAACCATTCCTGTGACACTAGCTATAGATTCCGATGCATCACTACAGGTTTTCTGTATCCCTGTGACCTTCTTATTGACGATGGAACACAGAAATTGCATCGGAATTAAATACAAAAGTCACAATGCCGACTTAAGTACAAGAAGACTGACTCTTCTTACTGTCTATGTTTTGAACCATTCCATTGACACAAGTTATAGATTCAGATGCTTCACTCCAGGTTTACTGTATCCTTTGGACCTTGTTGTTGACGATGAAACACAGAAATTGCATCGGAATTAAATAGAAAAGGTACAATGACGATATAAGTACAAGAAGAATGACTCTTATTACTGACTATGTTTTGAACCATTACTGTGACACTAGTTGTAGATTCCGATGCTTTACCTCAGGTTCACTGTATCCCTTGGACCTTCTTATTGACGATGAAACACAGAAATTGCATCGGAATTAAATACAAAAGGCAAAATGCCGACTTAAATACACGAAGACTGACTCTTCTTACTGTCTATGTTTTGAACCATTCCTGTAACACTAGTTATAGGTTCCGATGCTACACTCCAGGTTTACTGTATCCGTTGGACCTTCTTATCGACGATGGAACACAGAAATTGCATCGGAATTAAATACAAAAGGCACAATGCCGAATTAAGGACAAGAAGTCTGACTCTTCTTACTGACTATGTTTTGAACCATTCCTGTGACACTAGTTACAGATTCCGATGCTTCACTTCAGGTTTACTGTATCCCTCTGACCTTCTTATTGACGATGAAGCACAGAAATTGCATCGGAATTAAATACAAAAGGCACAATTCCGACATAAGTACAAGAAGAGTGACTCTTCTTACTGTCTATGTTTTGAATCATACCATTGACACTAGTTATAGATTCCGATCCTTCACCCCAGGTTTACTGTATCCCTTGGACCTTCTTATTGACGATGAAACACAGAAATAGCATCGGATTTATATAGAAAGGGCACAATGCCGACTTAAGTACAAGAAGACTGACTCTTCCTACTGCCTATGTTTTGAACCATTCCTGTTACACTAGTTATAGATTCCGATGCTACACCCCATGTCTACTGTATCCGTTGGACCTTCTTGTTGACGATGAAACACAGAAATTGCATCGGAATTAAATACAAAAGGCACAATGCCTACTTAAGGACAAGAAGACTGACTCTTCTTACTGACTTTGTTTTGAACCATTCCTGTGACACTAGTTATAGATTCCGATGCTTCACTTCAGGTTCATTGTATACCTCTGTCCTTCTTATTGACGATGAAACACAGAAATTGCATCAGAATTAAATAGATAAGGCACAATGTCGACTTAAGTACAAGAAGACTTACTCTTCTTACTGCCTATGTTTGAACCATTCCTGTGGCACTAGTTATAGACTCCGATGCTTCACTCCAGGTTTACTGCATCCCTTGGACCTTCTTATTGACGATGAAACACAGAAATTGCATCGGTATTAAATAGAAAAGGCACAATGTCGGCTTAAGTACAAGAAGACAGACTCTTCTTATTGTCTATGTTTTGAACCATTCCTGTGACACTAGTTATAGATTCCGATGCTTCACTCCAGGTTTACTGTATCCCTTGGACCTTCTAATTGACGATGAAACACAGAATTTGCATCGGAATTAAATAGAAAATTCACAATGCCGACATAAGTACTAGAAGACTGACTCTTCTTACTGACTATGTTTTGAACCATTCCCTTGACACTAGTTATAGATTCCGATGCTTCACTCCAGGTTTACTGTATCCCTTGGACCTTCTTATTGACGATCAAACACACAAAATGCATCGGAATTAAATACAAGAGGCACAATGCCGACTTAAGGACAAGAAGGCTGACTCTTCTTACTGACTATAATTTGAACCATTCCTGTGGCACTAGTTATAGATTCCGATGCTTCACTTCAGTTTTACTGTATCCCTCTGACCTTCGTATTGACGATGAAACACAGATATTGCATCGGAATTAAATACATAAGGCACAATGCCGACTTAAGTACAAGAAGACTGACTCTTCTTACTGTCTATGTTTGAACCAATCCTGTGACACTAGTTATGGATTCCGATGCTTCACTTCATATTTACTGTATCCCTCTGACCTTCTTATTGTCGGTGAAACACAGAAATTGTATCGGAATTAAATACGAATGGCACAATTGCAACTTAAGTACAAGAAGTCTGACTGTTCCAACTGTCTATGCTTTGAACCATTCCTGTGACACAAGTTATAGATTCCGATGCTTCACTTCAGGTGTACTGTATTCCTCTGACCGTCTTATTGACGATGAAACACAGAAATTGCATCGGAAATAAATAGAAAAGTCACAATTCCGACTTAAGTACTAGGAGACTGACTCTTCCTACTGTCTATGTTTTGAACCATTGCTGTGACACTTGTTATAGATTCCGATGCTTCACTTCAGGTTTACTGTATCCCTTGGACCTTCCTATTGACGTTGAAACACAGAAATTGCATCGGAATTAAATACAAAAGGCAAAATGCCGACTTAAGTACACGAAGACTGACTCTTCTTACTGCCTATGTTTTGAACCATTCCTGTTACACTAGTTATAAATTCCGATGCTACACTCCAGGTTTACTGTTTCCGTTGGACCTTCTTATTGACGATGAAACACAGAAATTGCATCAGAATAAAAAAGATAAGGCACAATGCCGACTTAAGGACAAGAAGACTGACTCTTCTTACTTACTTTGTTTTGAACCATTCCTGTGACACTAGTTATAGATTCCGAAGCTTCACTTGAGGTTTACTGTATCCCTTGGACCTTCTTATTGACAATGAAACACAGAAATTGCATCGGAATTAAATACAAAAGGCTTAATGACGAATTAAGAACAAGAAGACTGACACTTCTTACTGTCTATGTTTTGAACCATTCCTGTGACACTAGTTATAGATTCCGATGTTTCACTCCAGGTTTACTGTATCCCTTTGACTTTCTTATTGACGATGAAACACAGAAATTGCATCGGAATTAAATACAAAAGGCAAAATGCCGACTTAAGTACACGAAGACTGACTATTCTTACTGTCTATATTTTGAACCCTTTCCTGTTACACTAGTTATAGATTCCGATGCTTCACTCCAGGTTTACTGTATCCGTTGGACCTTCTTATCGACGATGAAACACAGAAATTGCATCGGAATTAAATACAAAAGACACAATGCCGAATTAAGGACAAGAAGTCTGACTCTTCTTACTGACTATGTTTTGAAGCATTCCTGTGACACTAGCTATAGATTCCGATGCTTCACTTCAGGTTTGCTGTATCCCTGTGACCTTCTTATTGACGATGAGGCACAGAAATTGCATCGGAATTAAATACAAAAGGCACAATGCCGACTTAAGTACAAGAAGACTGACTCTTCTTACTGTCTATGTTTTGAATCATACCATTGACACTAGCTTTAGATTCCGATGCTTCACTCCAGGTTTACTGTATCCCTTGGACCTTCTTATTGACGATGAAAGACAGAAATAGCGTCGGAATTAAATAGAAAGGGCACATTGCCGACTTAAGTACAAGAAGACTGACTCTTCTTACTGACTATGTTTTGAACCATTCCTGTGACAATAGTTATAGATTCCGATGCTTCACTTCAGGTTTACTGTATCCCTTGGACCTTCTTATTGACGATAAAACACAGAAATTGCGTCGGAATTAAATACAAAAGGCACAATGCCGACTTAAGGACAAGAAGACTGACTCTTCTTACTGACTTTGTTTTGAACCATTCCTGTGACACTAGTTATAGATACCGATGCTTCACTTCAGGTTTATTCTATACCTCTGTCCTTCTTATTGAAGATGAAACACAGAAATTGCATCGGAATTAAACAGAAAAGGCACAATGCCGACTTAAGTACACGAAGACTGACTCTTCTTACTGCCTATGTTTGAATCATTCCTGTGACACTAGTTATAGACTCCGATGGTTCACTCCAGGTCTACTGTATCCCTTGGACCTTCTTATTGACGATGAAACACAGAAATATCATCGCAATTAAATACAAAAGGCACAATGCCGAATTAAGGACAAGAAGACTGACTCTTCTTACTGACTATGCTTTGAACCATTCCTGTGTCACTAGCTATAGATTCCGATGCTTCACTTCAGGTTTACTGTATCCCTCTGACCTTCTTATTGACGATGAAACACAGAAATTGCATCGGAATTAAATACAAAAGTCACAATGCCGACTTAAGTACAAGAAGACTGACTCTTCTTACTGTCTATGTTTTGAACCATTCCATTGACACAAGTTATAGATTCAGATGCTTCACTCCAGGTTTACTGTATACTTTGGACCTTGTTGTTGACGATGAAACACAGAAATTGCATCGGAATTAAATAGAAAAGGTACAATGACGATATAAGTACAAGAAGAATGACTCTTATTACTGACTATGTTTTGAACCATTACTGTGACACTAGTTGTAGATTCCGATGCTTTACCTCAGGTTCACTGTATCCCTTGGACCTTCTTATTGACGATGAAACACAGAAATTGCATCGGAATTAAATACAAAAGGCAAAATGCCGACTTAAATACACGAAGACTGACTCTTCTTACTGTCTATGTTTTGAACCATTCCTGTAACACTAGTTATAGGTTCCGATGCTACACTCCAGGTTTACTGTATCCGTTGGACCTTCTTATCGACGATGGAACACAGAAATTGCATCGGAATTAAATACAAAAGGCACAATGCCGAATTAAGGACAAGAAGACTGACTCTTCTTACTGACTATGTTTTGAACCATTCCTGTGACACTAGTTACAGATTCCGATGCTTCACTTCAGGTTTACTGTATCCCTCTGACCTTCTTATTGACGATGAAGCACAGAAATTGCATCGGAATTAAATACAAAAGGCACAATTCCGACATAAGTACAAGAAGAGTGACTCTTCTTACTGTCTATGTTTTGAATCATACCATTGACACTAGTTATAGATTCCGATCCTTCACCCCAGGTTTACTGTATCCCTTGGACCTTCTTATTGACGATGAAACACAGAAATAGCATCGGATTTATATAGAAAGGGCACAATGCCGACTTAAGTACAAGAAGACTGACTCTTCCTACTGCCTATGTTTTGAACCATTCCTGTTACACTAGTTATAGATTCCGATGCTACACCCCATGTCTACTGTATCCCTTATACCTTCTTCTTGACGATGAAGCACAGAAATTGCATCGGAATTAAATACAAAAGGCACAATGCGGAATTAAGTACAAGAAGACTGACTCTTCTTACTATCTATGTTTTGAACCATTCCTGTGACACTAGTTATAGACTCCGATGCTTCACTCCAGGTTTACTGTATCCCTTGGACCTTCATATTGACGATGAAACACAGAAATTGCATCGGAATAAAATACAAAAGGCAGAATGCCGACTTAAGGACAAGAATACCTACTCTTCTTACTGACTATGCATTGAACCATTCCTGTGACACTAGCTATAGATTCCGATGCATCACCTCCGTTTTACTGTATCCCTCTGACCTTCTTATTGACGATGAAACACTGAAATTGCATCGGAATTAAATACAATAAGGTACAATGCCGACTTAAGTACCAGAAAACTGACTTTTCTTACTGTCTATGTTTTGAACCATTCCATTGACACTAGTTATAGATTCCGATGCTTCACTCCAGGTTTACTGTATCCATTGGACCATGTTATTGACGATGAAGCACAGAAATTACATCGGAATTAAATAGAAAAGTTACAATGCCGACTTAAGTTTAAGAAGACTGACCTTTCTTACTGTATATTTTTGAACCAGTCCTGTGACACTAGTTATAGATTCCCATGCTTCACTTCATGTTTATTGTATCCCTCTGACCTTCTTACTGACAAAGAAACACAGAAATTGCATCGGAATTAAATAGAAAAGTCACAATGTCGACTTAAGTACAAGAAGACTGACTCTTCTTACTGTCTATGATTTGAACCATTCCTGTGACACTAGTTATAGTTTCCGATGCTTCACTCCAGGTTTACTGTATCCCTTGGACCTTCTTATTGACGATGAAACACAGAAATTGCATCGGAATTAAATAGAAAAGGCACAATGCCGACTTAAGTACACGAAGACTGAACCTGCTTACTGACTATTTTTTGAACCATTCCTGTGACACTAGTTATAGATTCCGGTGGTTCACTTCAGGATTACTGTATCCCCCTGACCTTCTTATTGACGATGAAACACAGAAATTGCATCGGAATTAAATAGAAGTAGCACAATGCTGACTTAGGTACAAGAAGACGGACTCTTCTTACTGTCTATGTTTTGAACCATCCCTGTGACACTAGTTATAGATTCCGATGCTTCACTTCAGGTTTACTGTATCCCTTGGTCCTTCTTATTTACGATGAAACAGAGAAATTGCATCGGAATTAAATACAAAAGGCACAGAGCCGACTTAAGTACAAAAAGACTGACTCCTCTTACTGTCTATGATTTGAACCATCCCTGTGACACTAGTTATAGATTCCGATGCTACACTCCAGGTTTACTGCATCCCTTGGACCTTCTTATTGACGACGAAACACAGAAATTGCATCGGAATTAAATACAAAAGGCACAATGCCGACTTAAGCACATGAAGACTAACTCTTCTTACTGACTTTATTTTGAACCATTCCTGTGACACTAGTTATAGATTGCGATGCTTCACTTCAGGTTTATTGTATCCCTCTGACCTTCGTACTGACGAAGTAACACAGAAATTGCATCGGAATTAAATTGAAAAGTCACAATGTCGACTTAAGTAGAAGAAGACTGACTCTTCTTACTGTCTATGATTTGAACCATTCCTGTGACACTAGTTATAGATTCCGATGCTTCACTCCAGGTTTACTGTTTCCCTTGGACCTTCTTATTGACGATGAAACACAGAAATTGCATCGGAATTAAATAGAAAAGGCACAATGCCGACTTAAGTACACGAAGACTGACTCTTCTTACTGACTATGTTTTGAACCATTCCTGTAACACTAGTTACGGATTCCGATGCTTCAACTCAGGATTACTGTATCCCTCTGACCTTCTTATTGACGATGAAAGACAGAAATTGCATCGGAATAAGATAGAAAAGGCACAATGCCGACTTAGGTACAAGAAGACTGACTTTTCTTACTGTCTATGTTTGAACGATCCCTGTGACACTAGTTATAGATTCCGATGCTTCACTTTAGGTTTACAGTATCCCTTGGTCCTTGTCATAGACGATGAAACACAGAAATTGCATCGGAATTAAATACAAAAGGCAGAATGCCGACTTAAGGACAAGAATACCTACTCTTCTTACTGACTGTGCTTTGAACCATTCCTGTGACACTAGCTATAGATTCCGATGCATCACCTCAGTGTTACTGTATCCCTCTGACCTTCTTATAGACGATGAAACACAGAAATTGCACCGAAATTGAATACAATAGGGCACAATGCTGACTTAAGTACCAGAAGACTGACTCTTCTTACTGTCTATGTTTTGAACCATTCCATTGACACTAGTTATAGATTCCGATGCTTCACTCCAGGTTTACTGTATCCATTGGACCTTGTTATTGACGATGAAGCACAGAAATTACATCGGAATTAAATAGAAAAGTTACAATGCCGACTTAAAATTAAGAAGACTGACCTTTCTTACTGTATATTTTTGAACCAGTCCTGTGACACTAGTTACAGACTCCGATGTTTCACTCCAGGTTTACTGTATCCCTTGGACCTTCTTATTGACGATGAAACACAGAAATTGCATCGGAATTAAATACAAAAGCACATGCCGACTTAAGTAAAAGAGATCTGACTCTTCTTACTGTCTATGATTTGAACCATTCCTGTGACACTAGTTATAGATTCCGATGCTTCACTCCAGGTTTACTGTATCCTTTGGACATTCATATTGACGATGAAACACAGAAATTGCATCAGAATTAAACAGAAAATGCACAATGATGACTTAAGTACACGAAGACTGACTATTCTTACTAACTATGTTTTGAACCATTCCTGTGACACTAGTTATAGATGCCGATGCTTCACTTCAGGATTAATGTATCCCTCTGACCTTCGTATTGACGATGAAATACAGAAATTGCATCGGAGTTAAGTACAAAAGGCACAATGCCGACTAAAGTACTAGAAGACTGACTCTTCTTACTGCCTATGCTTTGAACCATCCTTGTGTCACTAGTTATTGATTCCGATGCTTCACTCCAGGTTTACTGTATCCCTTGGTCCTTCTTAATGACGATGAAACACGGAAATTGCATCGGAATTAAATACAAAAGGCACAGTGCAGAATTAAGTACAAGGAGACCGACTCTTCTTACTGTCTACCTTTTGAACCATTCCTGTGACACAAGTTACAGATTCCGAAGCTTCACTCCAGGTTTACTGGATAACTTGGACCTTCTTATAGACGATGAAACACAGAAATTGCATTGGAATTAAATACAAAAGGCACAACGCCGACTTAAGGACAAGAAGACTGACTCTTCTTACGGACTATGTTTTGAACCATTCCTGTGACACTAGCTATAGATTCCGATACTTCACTTCAGGTTTACTTTACCCCTCTGAACTTCTTATTGACGATGAAACACAGAAATTGCATCGGAATTAAATACAAGAGGCACAATGCCGACTTAAGTACAAGAACACTGACTCTTCTTACTGTCTATGTTTTGAACCATTCCATTGACACTAGTTATAGATTCTGATGCTTCACTCCAGGTTTACTGTATCCCTTGGTCCTTCTTATTTACGATGAAACAGAGAAATTGCATCGGAATTAAATACAAAAGGCACAGAGCCGACTTAAGTACTAGAAGACTGACTCTTCTTACTGCCTATGCTTTGAACCATCCCTGTGACACTAGTTATAGATTCCGATGCTTCACTTCAGGTTTACTGAATCCCTTGGACCTTCTTCTAGACAATGAAGCACAGAAATAGCATCGGAATTAAATACAAAAGGCACAATGCAGAATTAAGTACACGAAGTCTGACTATTCTTACTATCTATGATTTGAACCATTCCTGTGACACTAGTTATAGATTCCGATGCTTCACTCCAGGTTTACTGTATCCCTTGGACCTTCATATTGACGATGAAACACAGAAATTGCATCGGAATTAAATAGAAAAGGCACAATGTCGACGTAAGTTCAATAAGACTGACTCTTCTTACTGTCTATGCTTTGAACCATTCCTGTGACACCAGTTAGATTTTCCGATGCTTCACTCCAGGTTTACTGTATCCCTTAAACCTTCTTATTGACGATGAAACACAGAAATTGCATCAAAATTAAATAGAAAAGTCACAATGGCGACTTAAGTACAAGAAGACTGACTCTTGTTACTGACTATGCTCTGAACCATTCCTGTGACACTAGTTATAGATTCCGATGCTTCACTTCAGGATTACTGTATCCCTCTGACCTTCTTATTGACGATGAAACACAGAAATTGCATCGGAAAAAAATAGAAAAGGCACAGTGCCGACTTAAGTACAAGAAGAGTGACGCTTCTTACTGTCTATGTTGTGAAACATCCCTGTGACACTAGTTATAGATTCCGATGCTTCACTCCAGGTTTACTGTATCCCTTGGACCTTCTTATTGACGATGAAACACAGAAATTGCATTGGAACTAAATACAAATGGCACAATGCCGATTTCAGTACAAGAAGACTGACTCTCCTTACTGACTATGTTTTGAACCATTCCTGTGACACTAGTTATCGATTCCGATGCTTCACTCCAAGTTTATTGTATCCCTTGGACCTTCTTATTGACGATGAAGCACAGAAATTGCTACGGAATTAAATACAAAAGGCACAATGCCGACTTAAGGACAAGAAGACTGACTCTTCTTACTGACTATGTTTTGAACCATTCCTGTGACACTAGTTATAGATTCCGATGCTTCACCTCAGGTTTACTGTATCCCTTGGTCTTTCTTATTGACGATGAAACACAGAAATTGCATCGTAATTAAATACAAAAGGCACAATGCCAACTTAAGAAAAAGAAGACTGACTCTTCTTACTGACTTTGCTTTGATCCAATCCTGTGACACAAGTTATAGATTCCGATGCTTCACTTCAGGTTTATTGTATCCCCCTGACCTCCTTATTGACGATGAAACACAGAAATTGCATCGGAATTAAATAGAAAAGGCACAATGTCGACGTAAGTATAAGATGACTGACTCTTCTTACTGTCTATGTTTTGAACCATTCCTGTGACACTAGTTATAGATTCCGATGCTTCACTCCAGGTTTACTGTATCCCTTGGACCTTCTTATTGACGATGAAACACAGAAATTGCATCGGAATTAAATAGAAAGGGCACAATGCCGACTTAAGTACAGGAAGACTGACTCCTCTTACTGACTATGTTTTGAACCATTCCAGTGACACTAGTTATAGATTTCGATGCTTCACTTAAGGATTACTGTATCCCTCTGACCTTCTTATTGACGATGAAACACAGAAATTGCATCGGAATTAAATAGAAAAGGAACAATGCCGACTTAAGTACAAGAAGACTGACTCTTCTTACTGTCTATGTTTTGAACCATCCTTGTGACACTAGTTTAGATTCCGATGCTTCACTCAAGGTTTCCTGTATCCCTTGGTCTTTCTTATTGACGATGAAACACAGAAATTGCATCGGAATTAAATACAAAAGGCACAATGATGACTTAAGTACAAGAAGGCTGACTCTCCTTACTGACTATGTTTTGAACCATTCCTGTGACACTAGTTATTAATTCCGATGCATCATTTCAGGTTTACTGTATCCGTTGGACCTTCTTATTGACGATGAAACACAGAAATTGCATGGAAATTAATTACAAAATGCACAAAGCAGAATTAAGTACAAGAAGACTGACTCTTCTTACTGTCTATGCTTTGAACCATTCCTGTGACACTAGTTAAAGATTCCGATGCTTCACTCCAGGTTTACTGTATCCCTTGGACCTTCTTATTGACGATGAAACACAGATATTGCATCGGAATTAAATGCAAAAGGCACAATGCCGACTTAAGGACAAGAAGACTGAATCTTCTTACTGACTTTGCTTTGAACCATTCCTGTGACACTAGTTATAGATTCCGATGCATCACTTCAGGTTTATTGTATCCCTCTGACCTTCTTATTGACGATGAAACACAGAAATTGCATCGGAATTAAATAGAAGAGACACAATGCCGACTTAAGTACAAGAAGACTGACTCTTCTTACTGTCTATGATTTGAACCATCCCTGTGACACTAGGTATAGATTCCGGCGCTTCACTCCAGGTTTACTGTATCCCATGGTCCTTCTTATTGACGATGAAACACAAAAATTGCATCGGAATTAAATACAAAAGGCACATTGCCGACTTAAGAACAAGAAGACTGACTCTCCTTACTGACTAAGATTTGAACCATTCCTGTGACACTAGTTATAGATTCCGATGCTTCACTCCAGGTTTACTGTATCCCTTGGACCTTCTTATTGACGATGAAACACAGAAAATGCATCGGAATTAAATACAAAAGGCACAATGCCGACTTAAGTACAAGAAGACTGACTCTTCTTACTGTCTAAGTTTTGAATCATTCCATTGACACTAGTTATAGATTCCGATGCTACACTGCAGGTTTACTGCATCCCTTGGACCTTCTTATTGACGATGAAACACAGAAATAGCATCGGAATTAAATACAAAAGGCACAATGCCGACTTAAGCACATGAAGACTAACTCTTCTTACTGACTTTATTTTGAAATATTCCTGTGACACTAGTTATAGATTGCGATGCTTCACTTCAGGTTTATTGTATGCCTCTGACCTTCTTACTGACGAAGTAACACAGAAATTGCATCGGAATTAAATTGAAAAGTCACAATGTCGACTTAAGTAGAAGAAGACTGACTCTTCTTACTGTCTATGATTTGAACCATTCCTGTGACACTAGTTATAGATTCCGATGCTTCACTCCAGGTTTACTGTATGCATTGGACCTTGTTATTGACGATGAAGCACAGAAATTGCATCGGAATTAAATAGAAAAGTTACACTGCCGACATAAGTTTAAGAAGACTGACCCTTCTTACTGTCTATTTTTGAACCAGTCCTGTGAAACTAGTTATAGACTCCGATGCTTCACTCCAGGCTTACTGTATCCCTTGGACCTTCTTATTGACGATGAAACACAGAAATTGCATCGGAATTAAATACAAAAGGCACGATGCCGACTTAAGTAAAAGAGATCTGACTCTTCTTACTGTCTATGATTTGAACCATTCCTGTGACACTAGTTATAGATTCCGATGCTTCACTCCAGGTTTACTGTATCCTTTGGACATTCATATTGACGATGAAACACAGAAATTGCATCAGAATTAAACATAAAATGCACAATGATGACTTAAGTACAAGAAGACTGACTATTCTTACTGCCTATGTTTTGAACCATCCCTGTGTCACTAGTTATTGATTCCGATGCTTCACTCCAGGTTTACTGTATCCCTTGGTCCTTCTTAATGACGATGAAACACAGAAATTGCATCGGAATTAAATACAATAGGCACAGTGCAGAATTAAGTACAAGGAGACTGACTCTTCTTACTGTCTACGTTTTGAACCATTCCTGTGACACAAGTTACAGATTCCGAAGCTTCACTCCAGGTTTACTGGATAACTTGGACCTTCTTATAGACGACGAAACACAGAAATTGCATTGGAATTAAATACAAAAGGCACAACGAAGACTTAAGGACAAGAAGACTGACTCTTCCTACGGACTATGTTTTGAACCATTCCTGTGACACTAGCTATAGATTCCGATACTTCACTTCAGGTTTACTTTACCCCTCTGACCTTCTTATTGACGATGAAACACAGAAATTGCATCGGAATTAAATACAAAAGGCACAATGCCGACTTAAGTACAAGAACACTGACTCTTCTTACTGTCTATGCTTTGAACCATTCCATTGACACTAGTTATAGATTCTGATGCTTCACTCCAGGTTTAGTGTACCCCTCTGACCTTCTTATTGATTATGAAACACAGAAATTGCATCGGAATTAAATAGAAAAGGCACAATGTCGACGTAAGTACAAGAAGACTGACTCTTCTTACTGTATATGTTATGAAACATTCCTGTGACACCAGTTAGAGATTCCGATGCTTCACTCCAGGTTTACTGTATCATTTAAACCTTCTTATTGACGATGAAACACAGAAATTGCATCAAAATTAAATAGAAAAGGCACAATGGCGACTTAAGTACAAGAAGACTGACTCTTGTTACTGACTGTGCTTTGAACCATACCTGTGACACTAGTTATAGGTTCCGATGCTTCACTTCAGGATTACTGTATCCCTCTGACCTTTTTATTGACGTAGAAACACAGAAATTGCATCGGAATTAAATAGAAAAGGCACAGTGCCGACTTAAGTACAAGAAGACTGTCGCTTCTTACTGTCTATGTTGTGAAACATCCCTGTGACACTAGTTTTAGATTCCGATGCTTAACTCCAGGTTTACTGTATCCGTTGGTCCTTCTTATTGACGATGAAACACAGAAATTGCATGGAAATTAATTACAAAATGACAAAGCAGAAATAAGTACAAGAAGACTGACTCTTCTTACTGACTATGTTTTGAACCGTTCGTGTGACACTAGTTACAAATTCCGATGCTTCACTTCAGTTTTACTGTATCCCTTGGACCTTCTTATTGACGATAAAACACAGAAATTGCATCGGAATTAAATACAAAAGGCACAATGCAGAATTAAGTACAAGAATTCTGACTCTTCTTACTGTCTATGCTTTGAACCATTCCTGTGACACTAGTTAACGATTCCGATGCTTCACTCCAGGTTTATTGTATCCCTTGGACCTTCTTATTGACGATGAAGCACAGAAATTGCTACGGAATTAAATACAAAAGGCACAATGCCGACTTAAGGACAAGAAGACTGATTCTTCTTACTGACTTTGCTTTGATCCAATCCTGTGACACAAGTTATAGATTCCGATGCTTCACTTCAGGTTTATTGTATCCTTCTGATCTTCTTATTGACGATGAAACACAGAAATTGCATCGGAATTAAATAGAAAAGGCACAATGTCGGCGTAAGTATAATAAGGCTGACTCTTCTTACTGTCTATGATTTGAACCATTCCTGTGACACTGCTTATAGATTCCGATGCTTCACTCCAGGTTTACTGTATCCCTTGGACCTTCTTATTGACGATGAAACACAGAAATTGCATCGGAATTAAATAGAAAAGGCACAATGCCGACTTAAGTACAAGAAGACTGACTCTTCTTACTGACTATGTTATGAACCATTCCTGTGACACTAGTTATAGATTTCGATGCTTCACTTAAGGATTACTGTATCCCTCTGACCTTCTTATTGACGATGAAACACAGAAATTGCATCGGAATTAAATAGAAAAGGCGCAATGCCGACTTAAGTACAAGAAGACTGACTCTTCTTACTGATCTATTTTTTGAACCATCCTTGTGACACTAGTTTAGATTCCGATGCTTCACTCCAGGTTTCCTGTATCCCTTGGTCCTTCTTATTGACGATGAAACACAGAAATTGCATCGGAATTAAATACAAAAGGCACAATGATGACTTAAGTACAAGAAGGCTGACTCTCCTTACTGACTATGTTTTGAACCATTCCTGTGACACTAGTTATTAATTCCGATGCGTCACTTCAGGTTTACTGTATCCCTTGGACCTTCTTATTGACGATGAAACACAGAAATTGCATGGAAATTAATTACAAAATGACAAAGCAGAAATAAGTCCAAGAAGACTGACTCTTCTTACTGTCTATGCTTTGAACCATTCCTGTGACACTAGTTAAAGATTCCGATGCTTCACTCCAGGTTTACTGTATCCCTTGGACCTTCTTATTGACGATGAAACACAGATATTGCATCGGAATTAAATACAAAAGGCACAATGCCGACTTAAGGACAAGATGACTGACTCTTCTTACTGACTTTGCTTTGAACCATTCCTGTGACACTAGTTATAGATTCCGATGCATCACTTCAGGATTACTGTATCCCTCTGCCCTTCTTATTGACGATGAAAATCAGAAATTGCATCGGAATTAAATAGAAGAGACACAATGCCGACTTAAGTACAAGAAGACTGACTCTTCTTACTGTCTATGATTTGAACCATCCCTGTGACACTAGGTATAGATTCCGATGCTTCACTCCAGTTTTACTGTATCCCATGGTCCTTCTTATTGACGATGAAACACAAAAATTGCATCGGAATTAAATACAAAAGGCACAATGCCGACTGAAGTACAAGAAGACTGACTCTCCTTACTGACTAAGATTTGAACCATTCCTGTGACACTAGTTATAAATTCCGATGCTTCACTTCATGTTTACTGTATCCCTTGGACCTTCTTATTGACGATGAAACACAGAAAATGCATCGGAATTAAATACAAAAGGCACAATGCCGACTTATGTACATGAAGACCGACTCTTCCTACTGACTATGTTTTGAACCATTCCTGTGACACCCGTTATAGATTCCGATGCTTCACTTGAGGTTTACTGTATTCCTTGGACCTTCTTATTGACGATGAAACACAGAAATTGCATCGGAATTAAATACAAAAGGCACAATGCCGACTTAAGTACAAGAAGACTGACTCTCCTTACTGACTATGTTTTGAACCATTTCTGTGACACTAGTTAAAATTCCGATGCTTCACTTCAGGTTTACTGTATCCCTTGGACCTTCTTATTGACGATGAAACACAGAAACAGCATCGGAATTAAATACAAAAGGCACAAAGCAGAATTAAGTACAAGAAGACTGACTCTTTTTAATGTCTATGTTTTGAACCATTCCTGTGACACTAGTTATAGATTCCGATGCTTCACTCCAGGTTTACTGTATCCCTTGGACCTTCGTATTGACGATGAAACACAGAAATTGCATCGGAATTAATTACAAAGGGCACAATGCCGACTTAAGGACAAGAAGACTGACTCTTCTTACCGACTATGTTTTGAACCATTACTGTGACACTAGCTATAGATTCCGATGCTTCACTTCAGGATTACTGTATCCCAGTGACCTTCTTATTGACGATGAAACACAGAAATTGCATCGGAGTTAAATACAAATGGCACCATGCCGACTTAAGTACAAGAAGACTAACTCTTCTTACTGACTATGTTTTGAACCATTCCTGTGACACTAGTTATGGATTCCGATGCTTCACTTCAGGTTTACTGTATCCCTCTGACCTTCTTTTTGACGATGAAACACAGAAATAGCATCGGAATTAAATAGAAAAGTGACAATGCCGACTTAAGTACAAGAAGACTGACTCTTCTTGCTGTGTATGTTTTGAACCATCCCTGTGACACTAGTTATAGATTTCGATGTTTCACTCCAGGTTTACTGTATCCCTTGGTCCTTCTTATTGACGATGAAACACAGAAATTGCATCGGAATTAAATACAAAAGGCACAATGCCGACTTAAGTACAAGAAGACTGACTCCCCTTACTGACTATGATTTGAACCATTCCTGTGACACTAGTTATAAATTCCGATGCTTCACTTCAGGTTTACTGTATCCCTTGGACCTTCTTATTGACAATGAAACACAGAAATTGCATCGGAATTAAATACAAAAAGCACAATGCCGACTGAAGGACAAGAAGACTGACACTTCTTACTGACTTTGCTTTGAACCATTCCTGTGACGCTAGTTATAGATTCCGATGCTTAACTTCAGGTTTATTGTATCCCTCTGACCTTCTTATTGAAGATGAAACACAGAAATTGCATCGGAATTAAATAGAAAAGGCACAATGCAGACTTAAGTACAAGAGGACTGACTCTTCTTACTGACTATGTTTAGAACCATTCCTGTGACACTAGTTATAGATTCCGATGCTTCACTTCAGGATTAATGTATCCCACTGACCTTCTTGTTGACGATGAAACACAGAAATTGCATCGGAATTAAATAGAAAATGCACAATGCCGACTTAAGTACAAGAAGGCTGACTCTTCTTACTGTCTATGTTTTGAACCATCCCTGTGACACTAGTTATAGATAGCGATCCATCACTCCAGGTTTACTGTATCCCTTGGTCCTTCTTATTAACGATGAAACACAGAATTTGCATCGGAATTAAATACAAAAGGCACAATGCCGACCTAAGTATATGAAGACTGACTCTCCTTACTGACTAAGTTTTGAACCTTTCCTGTGACACTAGTTATTAATTCCGAACCTTCACTTCAGGTTTACTGTATCCCTTGGACCTTCTTATTGACGATGAAACACAGAAAATGCATTAGAATTAAATACAAATGGCACAAAGCCATCTTAAGTACATGAAGACCGACTCTTCCTACTGAGTATGATTTGAACCATTCCTGTGACACCCGTTATAGATTCTGATGCTTCACTTGAGGTTTACTGTATCCCTAGGACCTTCTTATTGACGATGAAACACAGAAATTACATCGGAATTAAATACAAAAGGCACAATGCAGAATTAAGTACAAGAAGACTAACTCTTCTTACTGTCTATGTTTTGAACCATTCCTGTGACACTAGTTATAGATTCCGATGCTTCACTCCATGTTTACTGTATCCCTTGGACCTCCTTATCGACGATGAAACACAGAAATTGCATCGGAATTAATTACATAAGGCACAATGCCGCCTTAAGGACAAGAAGACTGTGTCTTCTTACTGACTATGTTTTGAACCATTCCTGTGACACTACCTATAGATTCCGATGCTTCACTTCAGGTTTACTGTATCCCTCTGACCTTCTTATTGACGATAAAACACAGAAATTGCATCGGAATTAAATACAAAAGGCACTATGCCGAATTCAGTTCAAGAAGACTGACTCTTCTTACTGTCTTTTTTTGAACCAGTCCTGTGATACTAGTTAAAGACTCCGATGCTTCACTCCAGGTTTACTGTATCCCTTGGACCTTCTTATTGACGATGAAACACAGAAAATGCACCGGAATTAAATACAAAAGCCACAATGCCGACTTAAGTAAAAGAAGTCTGACTCTTCTTACTGTCTATGATTTGAACCATTCCTGTGACACTAGTTATAGATTCCGATGCTTCACTCCAGGTTTACTGTATCCCTTGGACCTTCATATTGACGATGAAACACAGAAATTGCATCAGAAATAAATAGAAAATGCACAATGCCGACTTAAGTACAATAAGACTGACTATTCTTACTGACTATGTTTTGAACCATTCCTGTAACACTAGTTATAGATTCCGATGCCTCACTCCAGGTTTACTGTACCCCTTGGACATTCTAATTGACGATGAAACACAGAAATTGCATCGGAATTAATTACAAAAGGCACAATGCCGACTTGAGGACAAGAAGACTGACTCTTCTTACTTACTATGTTTTGAACCATTCCATTGACACTAGTTAAAGATTACGATACTTCACTGCATGTTTACTGTATCCCTTGGACCTTCGTATTGACGATGAAACACAGAAATTGCATTGGAATTAAGTAGAAAAGGCAGAATGCCGACTTAAGTACAACAAGACTGACTCCTCTTACTGACTATGTTTTGAACTATTCCTGTGACACTAGCTATAGATTCCGATGCTTCACTTCAGGTTTACTGTATCCCTCTGACCTTCTTAATGACGATGAAACAGAGAAATTGCATCGTAATTAAATTCAAAAGGCACAATGCCGACTTAAGAAGAAGAAGACTTACTCTTCTTACTGTCTATGATTAGAAACATACCATTGACACTAGGTATAGATTCCGATGCTTCACTCCAGGTTTACTGTATCCCTTGGTCCTTCTTATTGACCATGAAACACACAAATTGCATCGGAATTAAATACAAAAGGCACAATGCCGACTTAAGTACAAGAAGACTAACTCCTCTTACTGACTATGCTTTGAACCATTCCTGTGACACTAGTTATGGATTCCGATGCTTCACTTCAGGTTTACTGTATCCCTCTGACCTTCTTATTGACGATGAAACACAGAAATTGCATCGGAATTAAATACAAAAGGCACAATGCCGAATTAAGTTCAGAAGACTGACTCTTGTTACTGTCTATTTTTGAACCAGTCCTGTGACACTAGGTATAGACTCCGATGCTTTACTCCAGGTTTACTGTATGCCTCGGTTCTTCTTATTGACGATGAAACACAGAAATTGCATCGGAATTAAATACAAAAGGCACAATGTCGACTTAAGTAAAAGAATTCTAACTCTTCTTAATGTCTATGATTTGAACCATTCCTGTGACACTAGTTATAGATTCCGATGCTTCACTCCAGGTTTACTGTATCCCTTGGACCTTCATATTGACGATGAAACACAGAAATTGCATCAGAATTAAATAGAAATTGCACAATGATGACTTAAGTACAATAAGACTGACAATTCTTACAGACTATGTTTTGAACCATTCCTGTGACACTAGTTATAGATTCCGATGCTTCACTTCAGGATTACTGTATCCCTCTGACCTGCTTATTGACGATGAAACACAGAAATTGCATCGGAGTTAAATACTAAAGGCACAATGCCGACTTAAGTACAAGAAGACTGACTCTTCTTACTGTCTATGTTTTGAGCCATTCCTGTGACACTAGTTATAAATTCTGATGCTTTACTTCAGGTTTACTGTATCGCCTGGCCCTTCTTATTGACGATGAAACACAGAAACTGCATCGTAATTAAATACAAAAGGCACAAAGGTGAATTAAGTACTAGAGGACTGACTCTTCTTACTGTCTATGTTTTGAACCATTCCTGTGACACTAGCTATAGATTCCGATGCTTCACTTCAGGTTTCAGGTTTACTGTACCCCTCTGACCTTCTTATTGACGATGAAACACAGAAATTGCATCGGAATTAAATACAAAAGGCACAATGCCGACTTAAGTACAAGAAGACTGACTCTCCTTACTGACTATGTTTTGAACCATTTCTGTGACACTAGTTAAAATTCCGATGCTTCACTTCAGGTTTACTGTATCCCTTGGACCTTCTTATTGACGATGAAACACAGAAACAGCATCGGAATTAAATACAAAAGGCACAAAGCAGAATTAAGTACAAGAAGACTGACTCTTTTTAATGTCTATGTTTTGAACCATTCCTGTGACACTAGTTATAGATTCCGATGCTTCACTCCAGGTTTACTGTATCCCTTGGACCTTCGTATTGACGATGAAACACAGAAATTTCATCGGAATTAATTACAAAAGGCACAATGCCGACTTAAGGACAAGAAGACTGACTCTTCTTACCGACTATGTTTTGAACCATTACTGTGACACTAGATATAGATTCCGATGCTTCACTTCAGGATTACTGTATCCCAGTGACCTTCTTATTGACGATGAAACACAGAAATTGCATCGGAGTTAAATACAAACGGCACCATGCCGACTTAAGTACAAGAAGACTAACTCTTCTTACTGACTATGTTTTGAACCATTCCTGTGACACTAGTTATGGATTCCGATGCTTCACTTCAGGTTTACTGTATCCCTCTGACCTTCTTTTTGACGATGAAACACAGAAATTGCATCGGAATTAAATAGAAAAGTGACAATGCCGACTTAAGTACAAGAAGACTGACTCTTCTTGCTGTGTATGTTTTGAACCATCCCTGTGACACTAGTTATAGATTTCGATGTTTCACTCCAGGTTTACTGTATCCCTTGGTCCTTCTTATTGACGATGAAACACAGAAATTGCATCGGAATTAAATACAAAAGGCACAATGCCGACTTAAGTACAAGAAGACTGACTCCCCTTACTGACTATGATTTGAACCATTCCTGTGACACTAGTTATAAATTCCGATGCTTCACTTCAGGTTTACTGTATCCCTTGGACCTTCTTATTGACGATGAAACACAGAAATTGCATCGGAATTAAATACAAAAAGCACAATGCCGACTGAAGGACAAGAAGACTGACACTTCTTACTGACTTTGCTTTGAACCATTCCTGTGACACTAGTTACAGATTCCGATGCTTAACTTCAGGTTTATTGTATCCCTCTGACCTTCTTATTGAAGATGAAACACAGAAATTGCATCGGAATTAAATAGAAAAGGCACAATGCAGACTTAAGTACAAGAGGACTGACTCTTCTTACTGACTATGTTTAGAACCATTCCTGTGACACTAGTTATAGATTCCGATGCTTCACTTCAGGATTAATGTATCCCACTGACCTTCTTGTTGACGATGAAACACAGAAATTGCATCGGAATTAAATAGAAAATGCACAATGCCGACTTAAGTACAAGAAGGCTGACTCTTCTTACTGTCTATGTTTTGAACCATCCCTGTGACACTAGTTATAGATAGCGATCCATCACTCCAGGTTTACTGTATCCCTTGGTCCTTCTTATTAACGATGAAACACAGAATTTGCATCGGAATTAAATACAAAAGGCACAATGCCGGCCTAAGTATATGAAGACTGACTCTCCTTACTGACTAAGTTTTGAACCTTTCCTGTGACACTAGTTATTAATTCCGAACCTTCACTTCAGGTTTACTGTATCCCTTGGACCTTCTTATTGACGATGAAACACAGAAAATGCATTAGAATTAAATACAAATGGCACAATGCCATCTTAAGTACATGAAGACCGACTCTTCCTACTGAGTATGATTTGAACCATTCCTGTGACACCCGTTATAGATTCTGATGCTTCACTTGAGGTTTACTGTATCCCTAGGACCTTCTTATTGACGATGAAACACAGAAATTACATCGGAATTAAATACAAAAGGCACAATGCAGAATTAAGTACAAGGAGACTAACTCTTCTTACTGTCTATGTTTTGAACCATTCCTGTGACACTAGTTATAGATTCCGATGCTTCACTCCATGTTTACTGTATCCCTTGGACCTCCTTATCGATGATGAAACACAGAAATTGCATCGGAATTAATTACATAAGGCACAATGCCGCCTTAAGGACAAGAAGACTGTGTCTTCTTACTGACTATGTTTTGAACCATTCCTGTGACACTACCTATAGATTCCGATGCTTCACTTCAGGTTAACTGTATCCCTCTGACCTTCTTATTGACGATAAAACACAGAAATTGCATCGGAATTAAATACAAAAGGCACTATGCCGAATTCAGTTCAAGAAGACTGACTCTTCTTACTGTCTTTTTTTGAACCAGTCCTGTGATACTAGTTAAAGACTCCGATGCTTCACTCCAGGTTTACTGTATCCCTTGGACCTTCTTATTGACGATGAAACACAGAAAATGCACCGGAATTAAATACAAAAGGCACAATGCCGACTTAAGTAAAAGAAGTCTGACTCTTCTTACTGTCTATGATTTGAACCATTCCTGTGACACTAGTTATAGATTCCGATGCTTCACTCCAGGTTTACTGTATCCCTTGGACCTTCATATTGACGATGAAACACAGAAATTGCATCAGAAATAAATAGAAAATGCACAATGCCGACTTAAGTACAATAAGACTGACTATTCTTACTGACTATGTTTTGAACCATTCCTGTAACACTAGTTATAGATTCCGATGCCTCACTCCAGGTTTACTGTACCCCTTGGACATTCTAATTGACGATGAAACACAGAAATTGCATCGGAATTAATTACAAAAGGCACAATGCCGACTTGAGGACAAGAAGACTGACTCTTCTTACTTACTATGTTTTGAACCATTCCATTGACACTAGTTAAAGATTACGATACTTCACTGCATGTTTACTGTATCCCTTGGACCTTCGTATTGACGATGAAACACAGAAATTGCATTGGAATTAAGTAGAAAAGGCAGAATGCCGACTTAAGTACAACAAGACTGACTCCTCTTACTGACTATGTTTTGAACCATTCATGTGCCACTAGTAATAGATCCGATGCTTCACTTCAGGTTTACTGTATACCTTGGACCTTCTTATTGGCCATGAAACACAGAAATTGCATCGGAATTAAATACAAAAGGCACAATGCCGACATAAGGACAAGAAGACTGACTCTTCTTGCTGACTATGTTTTGAACTATTCCTGTGACACTAGCTATAGATTCCGATGCTTCACTTCAGGTTTACTGTATCCCTCTGACCTTCTTAATGACGATGAAACAGAGAAATTGCATCGTAATTAAATTCAAAAGGCACAATGCCGACTTAAGAAGAAGAAGACTTACTCTTCTTACTGTCTATGATTAGAAACATACCATTGACACTAGGTATAGATTCCGATGCTTCACTCCAGGTTTACTGTATCCCTTGGTCCTTCTTATTGACCATGAAACACACAAATTGCATCGGAATTAAATACAAAAGGCACAATGCCGACTTAAGTACAAGAAGACTAACTCCTCTTACTGACTATGCTTTGAACCATTCCTGTGACACTAGTTATGGATTCCGATGCTTCACTTCAGGTTTACTGTATCCCTCTGACCTTCTTATTGACGATGAAACACAGAAATTGCATCGGAATAAAATACAAAAGGCACAATGCCGAATTAAGTTCAGAAGACTGACTCTTCTTACTGTCTATTTTTGAACCAGTCCTGTGACACTAGGTATAGACTCCGATGCTTTACTCCAGGTTTACTGTATGCCTCGGTTCTTCTTATTGACGATGAAACACAGAAATTGCATCGGAATTAAATAGAAAAGGCACAATGCCGACTTAAGTACAAGAAGACTGACTCTTCTTACTGTCTATGTTTTGAACAATTCCTGTGACACTAGTTATAGATTCCGATGCTTCACTCCAGGTTTACTGTATCCCTTGGACATTCTTATTGACGATGAAACACAGAAATTGCATCGCAATTAAATACAAAAGGCACAATGCCGACTGAAGGACAAGAAGACTGACACTTCTTACTGACTTTGTTTTGAACCATTCCTGTGACACTAGTTATAGATTCCGATGCTTCACTTCAGGTTTATTGTATCCCTCTGACCTTCTTATTGACGATGAAACACAGAAATTGCATCGGAATTAAATAGAAAAGGCACAATGCAGACTTAAGTACAAGAGGACTGACTCTTCTTACTGACTATGTTTAGAACCATTCCTGTGACACTAGTTATAGATTCCGATGCTTAACTTCAGGATTACTGTATCCCTCTGACCTTCTTATTGACGTAGAAACACAGAAATTGCATCGGAATTATATAGAAAAGGCACAGTGCCGACTTAAGTACAAGAAGACTGACGCTTCTTACTGTCTATGTTGTGAAACATCCCTGTGACACTAGTTTTAGATTCCGATGCTTCACTCCAGGTTTACTGTATCCGTTGGTCCTTCTTATTGACGATGAAACACAGAAATTGCATCGGAATTAAATACAAATGGCACAATGCCGATTTAAGTACAAGAAGACTGACTCTCCTTACTGACTATGTTTTGAACCATTCGTGTGACACTAGTTACAAATTCCGATGCTTCACTTCAGTTTTACTGTATCCCTTGGACCTTCTTATTGACGATAAACACAGAAATTGCATCGGAATTAAATACAAAAGGCACAATGCAGAATTAAGTACAAGAATTCTTACTCTTCTTACTGTCTATGTTTTGAACCATTCCTGTGACACTAGTTATCGATTCCGATGCTTCACTCCAGGTTTATTGTATCCCTTGGACCTTCGTATTGACGATGAAGCACAGAAATTGCTACGAAATTAAATACAAAAGGCACAATGCCGACTTAAGGACAAGAAGACTGACTCTTCTTACTGACTATGTTTTGAACCATTCCTGTGACACTAGTTATAGATTCCGATGCTTCACCTCAGGTTTACTGTATCCCTTGGACCTTCTTATTGACGATGAAACACGGAAACTGCATCGTAATTAAATACAAAAGGCACAATGCCAACTTAAGAACAAGAAGACTGACTCTTCTTACTGACTTTGCTTTGATCCAATCCTGTGACACAAGTTATAGATTCCGATGCTTCACTTCAGGTTTATTGTATCCCTCTGACCTTCTTATTGACGATGAAACACAGAAATGGCATCGGAATTAAATAGAAAAGGCACAATGTCGGCGTAAGTATAATAAGACTGACTCTTCTTACTGTCTATGATTTGAACCATTCCTGTGACACTACTTATAGATTCCGATGCTTCATTCCAGGTTTACTGTATCCCTTGGACCTTCATATTGACGATGAAACACAGAAATTGCATCAGAATTAAATAGAAATTGCACAATGATGACTTAAGTACAGTAAGACTGACTATTCTTACAGACTATGTTTTGAACCATTCCTGTGACACTAGTTATAGATTCCGATGCTTCACTTCAGGATTACTGTATCCCTCTGACCTGCTTATTGACGATGAAACACAGAAATTGCATCGGAGTTAAATACTAAAGGCACAATGCCGACTTAAGTACAAGAAGGCTGACTCTTCTTACTGTCTATGTTTTGAACCATACCTGTGACACTAGTTATAAATTCTGATGCTTTACTTCAGGTTTACTGTATCGCCTGGCCCTTCTTATTGACGATGAAACACAGAAACTGCATCGTAATTAAATACAAAAGGCACAAAGGTGAATTAAGTACTAGAGGACTGACTCTTCTTACTGTCTATGTTTTGAACCATTCCTGTGACACTAGCTATAGATTTCGATGCTTCACTTCAGGTTTCAGGTTTACTGTACCCCTCTGACCTTCTTATTGACGATGAAACACAGAAATTGCATCGGAATTAATTACAAAAGGCACAATGCCGACTTCAGTACAAGAAGACTGACTCTCCTTACTGACTATGTTTTGAACCATTTCTGTGACACTAGTTAAAATTCCGATGCTTCACTTCAGATTTACTGTATTCCTTGGACCTTCTTATTGACGATGAAACACAGAAACAGCATCGGGATTAAATACAAAAGGCACAAAGCAGAATTAAGTACAAGAAGACTGACTCTTTTTAATGTCTATGTTTTGAACCATTCCTGTGACACTAGTTATAGATTCCGATGCTTCACTCCAGGTTTACTGTATCCCTTGGACCTTCGTATTGACGATGAAACACAGAAATTGCATCGGAATTAATTACAAAATGCACAATGCCGACTTAAGGACAAGAAGACTGACTCTTCTTACCGACTATGTTTTGAACCATTACTGTGACACTAGCTATAGATTCCGAAGCTTCACTTCAGGTATACTGTATCCCTTGGACCTTCTAATTGACGATGAAACACAGAAATTGCATCGGAATTAATTAGAAAAGGCAGAATGCCGACTTAAGTACAAGAAGACTGACTCTTCTTACTGACTTTGTTATGAACCATTTCTGTGACACTCGTTAAACATTCCGATGCATCACATCAGGTTTATTATATCCCTCTGACCTTCTTATTGACGATGAAACACAGAAATTGCATCGGTATTAAATAAAAAAGGCACAATGTCGACGTACGTACAAGAAGACCGACTCATCTTACTGACTATGTTTTGAACCATTCCTGTGACACCCGATATAGATTCCGATGCTTCACTCGAGGTTTACTGTATCCCTTGGACCTTCTTATTGACCATGAAACACAGAAATTGCATCGGAATTAATACAAAATGCACAATGCCGACTTAAGGACAAGAAGACTGACTATTCTTACTGACTATGTTTTAAAACATTCCTGTGACACTAGTTATACACTCCTGGAAATGGAAAAGAGAACACATTGACACCGGTGTGTCAGACCCACTATTCTTGCTCCGGACACTGCGAGAGGGCTGTACAAGCAATGATCACACGCACGGCACAGCGGACACACCAGGAACCGCGGTGTTGGCCGTCGAATGGCGCTGGCTGCGCAGCATTTGTGCACCGCCGCCTTCAGTGTCAGCCAGTTTGCCGTGGCATACGGAGCTCCATCGCAGTCTTTAACACTGGTAGCATGCCGCGACAGCGTGGACGTGAACCGTATGTGCAGTTGACGGACTTTGAGCGAGGGCGTATAGTGGGCATGCGGGAGGCCGGGTGGACGTACTGCCGAATTGCTCAACACGTGGGGCGTGAGGTCTCCACAGTACATCGATGTTGTCGCCAGTGGTCGGCGGAAGGTGCACGTGCCCGTCGACCTGGGACCGGACCGCAGCGACGCACGGATGCACGCCAAGACCGTAGGATCCTACGCAGTGCCGTAGGGGACCGCACCGCCACTTCCCAGCAAGTTAGGGACACTGTTGCTCCTGGGGTATCGGCGAGGACCATTCGCAACCGTCTCCATGAAGCTGGGCTACGGTCCCGCACACCGTTAGGCCGTCTTCCGCTCACGCCTCAACATCGTGCAGCCCGCCTCCAGTGGTGTCGCGACAGGCGCGAATGGAGGGACGAATGGAGACGTGTCGTCTTCAGCGATGAGAGTCGCTTCTGCCTTGGTGCCAATGATGGTCGTATGCGTGTTTGGCGCCGTGCAGGTGAGCGCCACAATCAGGACTGCATACGACCGAGGCACACAGGGCCAATACCCGGCATCATGGTGTGGGGAGCAATCTCCTACACTGACCGTACACCACTGGTGATCGTCGGGGGACACTGAATAGTGCACGGTACATCCAAACCGTCATCGAACCCATCGTTCTACCATTCCTAGACCGGCAAGGGAACTTGCTGTTCCAACAGGACAATGCACGTCCGCATGTATCCCGTGTCACCCAACGTGCTCTAGAAGGTGTAAGTCAACTACCCTGGCCAGCAAGATCTCCGGATCTGTCTCCCATTGAGCATGTTTGGGACTGGATGAAGCGTCGTCTCACGCGGTCTGCACGTCCAGCACGAACGCTGGTCCAACTGAGGCGCCAGGTGGAAATGGCATGGCAAGCCGTTCCACAGGACTACATCCAGCATCTCTACGATCGTCTCCATGGGAGAATAGCAGCCTACATTGCTGCGAAAGGTGGATATACACTGTACTAGTGCCGACATTGTGCATGCTCTGTTGCCTGTGTCTATGTGCCTGTGGTTCTGTCAGTGTGATCATGTGATGTATCTGACCCCAGGAATGTGTCATAAAGTTTCCCCTTTCTGGGACAATGAATTCACGGTGTTCTTATTTCAATTTCGAGGAGTGTAGATTCCGATGCTTCACTTCAGGATTACTGTATCCCAGTGACCTTCTTATTGACGATGAAAGACAAAAATTGCATCGGAGTTAAATACAAATGGCACTATGCCGACTTAAGTACAAGAAGACTAACTCTTCTTACTGACTATGTTTTGAACCATTCCTGTGACACTAGTTATGGATTCCGATGCTTCACTTCAGGTTTACTGTATCCCTCTGACCTTCTTTTTGACGATGAAACACAGAAATTGCATCGGAATTAAATAGAAAAGTTACAATACCGACTTATGTACAAGAAGACTGACTCTTCTTGCTGTCTATGATTTGAACCATCCCTGTGACACTAGTTATAGATTCCGATGTTTCACTCCAGGTTTACTGTATCCCTTGGTCCTTCTTATTGACGATGAAACACAGAAATTGCATCGGAATTAAATACAAAAGGCACAATGCCGACTTAAGTACAAGAAGACTGACTCCCCTTACTGACTATGATTTGAACCATTCCTGTGACACTAGTTATAAATTCCGATGCTTCACTTCAGGTTTACTGTATCCCTTGGACGTTCTTATTGACGATGAAACACAGAAATTACATCGGAATTAAATACAAAATGCACAAAGCAGAATTAAGTACAAGAAGACTGACTCATCTTACTGTCTATGTTTTGAACAATTCCTGTGACACTAGTTATAGATTCCGATGCTTCACTCCAGGTTTACTGTATCCCTTGGACCTTCTTATTGACGATAAAACACAGAAATTGCATCGGAATTAAATACAAAAAGCACAATGCTGACTGAAGGACAAGAAGACTGACACTTCTTACTGACTTTGCTTTGAACCATTCCTGTGACACTAGTTATAGATTCCGATGCTTAACTTCAGGTTTATTGTATCCCTCTGACCTTCTTATTGAAGATGAAATACAGAAATTGCATCGGAATTAAATAGAAAAGGCACAATGCAGACTTAAGTACAACAGGACTGACTCTTCTTACTGACTATGTTTAGAACCATTCCTGTGACACTAGTTATAGATTCCGATGCTTCACTTCAGGATTAATGTATCCCACTGACCTTCTTGTTGACGATGAAACACAGAAATTGCATCGGAATTAAATAGAAAATACACAATGCCGACTTAAGTACAAGAAGGCTGACTCTTCTTACTGTCTATGTTTTGAACCATCCCTGTGACACTAGTTATAGATACCGATCCATCACTCCAGGTTTACTGTATCCCTTGGTCCTTCTTATTAACGATGAAACACAGAATTTGCATCGGAATTAAATACAAAAGGCACAATGCCGACCTAAGTATATGAAGACTGACTCTCCTTACTGACTATGTTTTGAACCATTCCTGTGACACTAGTTATTAATTCCGAACCTTCACTTCAGGTTTACTGTATCCCTTGGACCTTCTTATTGACGATGAAACACAGAAAATGCATCAGAATTAAATACAAATGGCACAATGCCCACTTAAGTACATGAAGACCGACTCTTCCTACTGAGTATGATTTGAACCATTCCTGTGACACCCGTTATAGATTCTGATGCTTCACTTGAGGTTTACTGTATCCCTAGGACCTTCTTATTGACGATGAAACACAGAAATTACATCGGAATTAAATACAAAAGGCACAATGCAGAATTAAGTACAAGAAGACTAACTCTTCTTACTGTCTATGTTTTGAACCATTCCTGTGACACTAGTTATAGATTCCGATGCTTCACTCCATGTTTACTGTATCCCTTGGACCTCCTTATTGACGATGAAACACAGAAATTGCATCGGAATTAATTACATAAGGCACAATGCCGACTTAAGGACAAGAAGACTGACTCTTCTTACTGACTATGTTTTGAACCATTCCTGTGACACTAGCTATAGATTCCGATGCTTCACTTCAGGTTAACTGTATCCCTCTGACCTTCTTATTGACGATAAAACACAGAAATTGCATCGGAATTAAATACAAAAGGCACTATGCCGAATTCAGTTCAATAAGACTGACTCTTCTTACTGTCTATTTTTGAACCAGTCCTGTGACACTAGTTATAGACTCCGATGCTTCACTCCAGGTTTACTGTATCCCTTGGACCTTCTAATTGACGATGAAACACAGAAATTGCACCGGAATTAAATACAAAAGGCACAATGCCGACTTAAGTAAGAGAAGTCTGACTCTTCTTACTGTCTATGATTTGACCCATTCCTGTGACACTAGTTATAGATTCCGATGCTTCACTCCAGGTTTACTGTATCCCTTGGACCTTCATATTGACGATGAAACACAGAAATTGCATCAGAAATAAATACAAAATGCACAAAGCAAAATTAAGTACAAGAAGACTGACTCATCTTACTGTCTATGTTTTGAACAATTCCTGTGACACTAGTTATAGATTCCGATGCTTCACTCCAGGTTTACTGTATCCCTTGGACCTTCTTATTGACGATGAAACACAGAAATTGCATCGGAATTAAATACAAAAAGCACAATGCCGACTGAAGAACAAGAAGACTCACACTTCTTACTGACTTTGCTTTGAACCATTCCTGTGACACTAGTTATAGATTCCGATGCTTAACTTCAGGTTTATTGTATCCCTCTGACCTTCTTATTGAAGATGAAACACAGAAATTGCATCGGAATTAAATAGAAAAGGCACAATGCAGACTTAAGTACAAGAGGACTGACTCTTCTTAATGACTATGTTTAGAACCATTCCTGTGACACTAGTTATAGATTCCGATGCTTCACTTCAGGATTAATGTATCCCACTGACCTTGTTGACGATGAAACACAGAAATTGCATCGGAATTAAATAGAAAATACACAATGCCGACTTAAGTACAAGAAGGCTGACTCTTCTTACTGTCTATGTTTTGAACCATCCGTGTGACACTAGTTATAGATACCGATCCATCACTCCAGGTTTACTGTATCCCTTGGTCCTTCGTATTAACGATGAAACACAGAATTTGCATCGGAATTAAATACAAAAGGCACAATGCCGACCTAAGTATATGAAGACTGACTCTCCTTACTGACTATGTTTTGAACCATTCCTGTGACACTAGGTATTAATTCCGAACCTTCACTTCAGGTTTACTGTATCCCTTGGACCTTCTTATTGACGATGAAACACAGAAAATGCATCAGAATTAAATACAAATGGCACAATGCCCACTTAAGTACATGAAGACCGACTCTTCCTACTGAGTATGATTTGAACCATTCCTGTGACACCCGTTATAGATTCTGATGCTTCACTTGAGGTTTACTGTATCCCTAGGACCTTCTTATTGACGATGAAACACAGAAATTACATCGGAATTAAATACAAAAGGCACAATGCAGAATTAAGTACAAGAAGACTAACTCTTCTTACTGTCTATGTTTTGAACCATTCCTGTGACACTAGTTATAGATTCCGATGCTTCACTCCATGTTTACTGTATCCCTTGGACCTCCTTATTGACGATGAAACACAGAAATTGCATCGGAATTAATTACATAAGGCACAATGCCGACTTAAGGACAAGAAGACTGACTCTTCTTACTGACTATGTTTTGAACCATTCCTGTGACACTAGCTATAGATTCCGATGCTTCACTTCAGGTTAACTGTATCCCTCTGACCTTCTTATTGACGATAAAACACAGAAATTGCATCGGAATTAAATACAAAAGGCACTATGCCGAATTCAGTTCAATAAGACTGAATCTTCTTACTGTCTATTTTTGAACCAGTCCTGTGACACTAGTTATAGACTCCGATGCTTCACTCCAGGTTTACTGTATCCCTTGGACCTTCTTATAGACGATGAAACACAGAAATTGCACCGGAATTAAATACAAAAGGCACAATGCCGACTTAAGTAAAAGAAGTCTGACTCTTTTTACTGTCTATGATTTGAACCATTCCTGTGACACTAGTTATAGATTCAGATGCTTCACTCCAGGTTTACTGTATCCCTTGGACCTTCATATTGACGATGAAACACAGAAATTGCATCAGAAATAAATAGAAAATGCACAATGATGACTTAAGTACAATAAGACTGACTATTCTTACTGACTATGTTTTGAACCATTCCTGTGACACTAGTTATAGATTCCGATGCTTCAGTGCAGGTTTACTGTATCCCTTGGACCTTCTTATTGACGATGAAACACAGAAATTGCATCGGAATTAAATACAAAGGGCACAAAGCAGAATTAAGTACAAGAAGACTGACTCTTCTTACTGTCTTTTTTTAAACCATTCCTGTGACACTAGCTATTGATTCCGATGCTTCACTTCAGGTTTCAGGTTACTGTACCCCTCTGTCCATCCTATTGACGATGAAACACAGAAATTGCATCGGAATTAAATACAAAAGGCACAATGCCGACTTAAGTACAAGAAGACTGACTCTCCTTACTGACTATGGTTTGAACCATTCCTGTGACACTAGCTATAAATTCCGATGCTTTACTTCAGGTTTACTGTATCCCTTGGACCTTCATATTGACGATGAAACACAGAAATTGCATCGAAATTAAATATAAAAGGCACAAAGCAGAATTAAGTACAAGAAGACTAACTCTTCTTACTGTCTATGTTTTGAACCATTCCTGTAACACTAGTTATAGATTCCGATGCCTCACTCCAGGTTTACTGTACCCCTTGGACATTCTAATTGACGATGAAACACAGAAATTGCATCGGAATTAATTACAAAAGGCACAATGCCGACTTAAGGACAAGAAGACTGACTCATCTTACTTACTATGTTTTGAACCATTCATTGACACTAGTTATAGATTACGATACTTCACTGCATGTTTACTGTATCCCTTGGACCTTCGTATTGACGATGAAACACAGAAATTGCATTGGAATTAAGTAGAAAAGGCAGAATGCCGACTTAAGTACAACAAGACTGACTCCTCTTACTGACTATGTTTTGAACCATTCATGTGCCACTAGTAATAGATCCGATGCTTCACTTCAGGTTTACTGTATACCTTGGACCTTCTTATTGACCATGAAACACAGAAATTGCATCGGAATTAAATACAAAAGGCACAATGCCGACATAAGGACAAGAAGACTGACTCTTCTTACTGACTATGTTTTGAACTATTCCTGTGACACTAGCTATAGATTCCGATGCTTCACTTCAGGTTTACTGTATCCCTCTGACCTTCTTAATGACGATGAAACAGAGAAATTGCATCGTAATTAAATTCAAAAGGCACAATGCCGACTTAAGAAGAAGAAGACTTACTCTTCTTACTGTCTATGATTAGAAACATACCATTGACACTAGGTATAGATTCCGATGCTTCACTCCAGGTTTACTGTATCCCTTGGTCCTTCTTATTGACCATGAAACACACAAATTGCATCGGAATTAAATACAAAAGGCACAATGCCGACTTAAGTACAAGAAGACTAACTCCTCTTACTGACTATGCTTTGAACCATTCCTGTGACACTAGTTATGGATTCCGATGCTTCACTTCAGGTTTACTGTATCCCTCTGACCTTCTTATTGACGATGAAACACAGAAATTGCATCGGAATTAAATACAAAATGCACAATGCCGAATTAAGTTCAAGAAGACTGACTCTTCTTACTGTCTATTTTTGAACCAGTCCTGTGACACTAGGTATAGACTCCGATGCTTTACTCCAGGTTTACTGTATGCCTCGGTTCTTCTTATTGACGATGAAACACAGAAATTGCATCGGAATTAAATAGAAAAGGCACAATGCCGACTTAAGTACAAGAAGACTGACTCTTCTTACTGTCTATGTTTTGAACAATTCCTGTGACACTAGTTATAGATTCCGATGCTTCACTCCAGGTTTACTGTATCCCTTGGACCTTCTTATTGACGATGAAACACAGAAATTGCATCGGAATTAAATACAAAAGGCACAATGCCGACTGAAGGACAAGAAGACTGACACTTTTTACTGACTTTGTTTTGAACCATTCCTGTGACACTAGTTATAGATTCCGATGCTTCACTTCAGGTTTATTGTATCCCTCTGACCTTCTTATTGACGATGAAACACAGAAATTGCATCGGAATTAAATAGAAAAGGCACAATGCAGACTTAAGTACAAGAGGACTGACTCTTCTTACTGACTATGTTTAGAACCATTCCTGTGACACTAGTTATAGATTCCGATGCTTAACTTCAGGATTTCTGTATCCCTCTGACCTTCTTATTGACGATGAAACACAGAAATTGCATCGGAATTAATAGAAAAGGCACAATGCCGACTTAAGTACAAGAAGACTGACTCTCCTTACTGACTATGTTTTGAATAATTCCTGTGACACTAGTTATTAATTCCGAACCTTCACTTCAGGTTTATTGTATCCCTTGGACCTTCTTATTGACGATGAAACACAGAAAATGCATCGGGATTAAATACAAATTGCACAATGACGACTTAAGTACATGAAGACCGATCTTCCTACTGAATATGATTTGAACCATTCCTGTGACACCCGTTATAGATTCTGTTGCTTCACTTGAGGTTTACTGTATCCCTAGGACCTTCTTATTGACAATGAGACCCAGAAATTACATCGGAATTAAATACAAAAGGCACAATGCCGAATTAAGTACAAGAAGACTAACTCTTCTTACTGTCTATGTTTTGAACCATTCCTGTGACACTAGTTATAGATTCCGATGCTTCACTCCAGGTTTACTGTATCCCTTGGACCTTTATATTGACGATGAAACACAGAAATTGCATCAGAAATAAATAGAAAATGCACAATGATGACTTAAGTACAATAAGACTGACTATTCTTACTGACTATGTTTTGAACCATTCCTGTGACACTAGTTATAGATTCCGATGCTTCACTTCAGGTTTACTGTATCCCTTGGACCTTCTTATTGACGATGAAACACAGAAATTGCACCGGAATTAAATACAAAGGGCACAAAGCAGAATTAAGTACAAGAAGACTGACTCTTCTTACTGTCTTTTTTTTGAACTATTCCTGTGACACTAGCTATTGATTCCGATGCTTCACTTCAGGTTTCAGGTTTACTGTACCCCTCTGTCCATCCTATTGACGATGAAACACAGAAATTGCATCGGTATTAAATACAAAAGGCACAATGCCGACTTAAGTACAAGAAGACTGACTCTCCTTACTGACTATGATTTGAACCATTCCTGTGACACTAGCTATAATTTCCGATGCTTTACTTCAGGTTTACTGTATCCCTTGGACCTTCATATTAACGATGAAACACAGAAATTGCATCGAAATTAAATATAAAAGGCACAAAGCAGAATTAAGTACAAGAAGACTAACTCTTCTTACTGTCTATGTTTTGAACCATTCCTGTGACACTAGTTATAGATTCCGATGCTTCACTCCAGGTTTACTGTATCCCTTGGACCTTCTTATTGACGATGAAACACACAAATTGCATCGGAATTAAATAGAAAAGGTACTATGCCGACTTAAGTACAAGAAGACTGACTCTTCTAACTGACTATGTTTTGAACGATTCCTGTGACACTAGTTATAGATCCCGATGCTTCACTTCAGGTTTACTGTATCCCTTGGACCTTCTTATTGACGATGAATCACAAAAATTGCATCGGTATTAAATACAAAAGGCAAAATGCCGAGTGAAGTACACGAAGACTGACTCTTCTTACTGTGTGTGATTTGAACCATTCCTGTGTCATTAGTTACAGATTCCGATGCTTCACTCCACGTTTACTGTATCGCTTGGACCTTCATATTGACGATGAAACACAGAAATTGCATCGGAATTAAATACAAAAGGCACAATGCCGACTTAAGTACAAGAAGACTAACTCCTCTTACTGACTATGTTTTGAACCATTCCTGTGACACTAGTTATGGATTCCTATGCTTCACTTCAGGTTTACTGTTTCCCTCTGACCTTCTTATTGACGATGAAACACAGAAATTGCATCGGAATTAAATACAAAAGGCACAATGCCGAATTAAGGTCAAGAAGACTGACTCTTCTTACTGTCTATTTTTGAACCAGTCCTGTGACACTAGTTATAGACTCCAATGCTTTACTCCAGGTTTACTGTATCCCTCGGTCCTTCTTATTGACGATGAAACACAGAAATTGCATCGGAATTAAATAGAAAAGGCACAATGCCGACTTAAGTACAAGAAGACTGACTCTTCTTACTGTCTATGTTTTGAACAATTCCTGTGACACTAGTTATAGATTCCGATGCTTCACTCCAGGTTTACTGTATCCCTTGGACCTTCTTATTGACGATGAAACACAGAAATTGCATCGGAATTAAATACAAAAGGCACAATGCCGACTTAAGTACAAGAAGACTAACTCCTCTTACTGACTATGTTTTGAACCATTCCTGTGACACTAGTTATGGATTCCGATGCTTCACTTCAGGTTTACTGTTTCCCTCTGACCTTCTTATTGACGATGAAACACAGAAATTGCATCGGAATTAAATACAAAAGGCACAATGCCGAATTAAGTTCAAGAAGACTGACTCTTCTTACTGTCTATTTTTGAACCAGTCCTGTGACACTAGTTATAGACTCCAATGCTTTACTCCAGGTTTACTGTATCCCTCGGTCCTTCTTATTGACGATGAAACAGAAATTGCATCGGAATTAAATAGAAAAGGCACAATGCCGACTTAAGTACAAGAAGACTGACTCTTCTTACTGTCTATGTTTTGCACAATTCCTGTGACACTAGTTATAGATTCCGATGCTTCACTCCAGGTTTACTGTATCCCTTGGACCTTCTTATTGACGATGAAACACAGAAATTGCATCGGAATTAAATAGAAAAAGCACAATGCAGACTTAAGTACAAGAGGACTGACTCTTCTTACTGACTATGTTTAGACCCATTCCTGTGACACTAGTTATAGATTCCGATGCTTCACTTCTGGATTACTGTATCCCTCTGACCTTCTTATTGACGATGAAACATAGAAATTGCATCGGAATTAATAGAAAAGCACAATGCCGACTTAAGTACAAGAAGACTGACTCTTCTTACTGTCTATGTTTTGAACCATCCCTGTGACACTAGTTATAGATACCGATGCATCACTCCAGGTTTAGTGTATCCCTTGGTCCTTCGTATTAACGATGAAACACAGAATTTGCATCGGAATTAAATACAAAAGGCACAATGCCGACATAAGTACATGAAGACTGACTCTCCTTACTGACTATGTTTTGAACCATTCCTTTAACACTTGTTATTAATTCCGAACCTTCACTTCAGGTTTACTGTATCCCTTGGACCTTCTTATTGACGATGATACACAGAAAATGCATCGGAGTTAAATACAAATGGCACAATGCCGACTTAAGTACATGAAGACCGACTCTTCCTACTGACTATGATTTGAACCATTCCTGTGACACCCGTTTTAGATTCTGATGCTTCACTTGAGGTTTACTGTATCCCTAGGACCTTCTTATTGACGATGAAACACAGAAATTACATCGGAATTAAATACAAAAGGCACAATGCCGAATTAAGTACAAGAAGACTAACTCTTCTTACTGTCTATGTTTTGAACCATTCCTGTGACACTAGTTATAGATTTCGATGCTTCACTCCATGTTTACTGTATCCCTTGGACCTTCTTGTTGACGATGAAACACAGAAATTGCATCGGAATTAATTACATAAGGCACAATGCCGACTTAAGGACAAGAAGACTGACTCTTCTAACTGACTATGCTTTGAACCATTCCTGTGACACTAGCTATAGATTCCGATGCTTCACTTCAGGTTTACTGTATCCCTCTGACCATCTTATTAACGATGTAACACAGAAATTGCATCGGAATTAAATAGAAAAGGCACAATGCCGAATTAAGTTCAAGAAGTCTGACTCTTCTTACTGTCTATTTTTGAACCAGTCCTGTGACACTAGTAATAGACTCCGATGCTTCGCTCCAGGTTTACTGTATCCCTTGGACCTTCTTATTGACGATGAAACACAGAAATTGCACCGGAATTAAATACAAAAGGCACAATGCCGACTTAAGTAAAAGAAGTCTGACTCTTCTTACTGTCTATGATTTGAACCATTCCTGTGACACTAGTTATAGATTCCGATGCTTCACTCCAGGTTTACTGTATCCCTTGGACCTTCATATTGACGATGAAACACAGAAATTGCATCAGAAATAAATAGAAAAAGCGCAATGATGACTTAAGTACAATAAGACCGACTATTCTTACTGACTATGTTTTGAACCATTCCTGTGACACTAGTTATAGATTCCGATGCTTCACTTCAGGATTACTGTATCCCAGTGACCTTCTTATTGACGATGAGGCACAGAAATTGCATCGGAGTTAAATACAAAAGGCACAATGCCGACTTAAGTACAAGAAGACTAACTCCTCTTACTGACTATGTTTTGAACCATTCCTGTGACACTAGTTATGGATTCCGATGCTTCACTTCAGGTTTACTGTTTCCCTCTGACCTTCTTATTGACGATGAAACACAGAAATTGCATCGGAATTAAATACAAAAGGCACAATGCCGAATTAAGTTCAAGAAGACTGACTCTTCTTACTGTCTATTTTTGAACCAGTCCTGTGACACTAGTTATAGACTCCAATGCTTTACTCCAGGTTTACTGTATCCCTCGGTCCTTCTTATTGACGATGAAACAGAAATTGCATCGGAATTAAATAGAAAAGGCACAATGCCGACTTAAGTACAAGAAGACTGACTCTTCTTACTGTCTATGTTTTGCACAATTCCTGTGACACTAGTTATAGATTCCGATGCTTCACTCCAGGTTTACTGTATCCCTTGGACCTTCTTATTGACGATGAAACACAGAAATTGCATCGGAATTAAATACAAAAAGCACAATGCCGACTGAAGGACAAGAAGACTGACACTTCTTACTGACTTTGTTTTGAACCATTCCTGTGACACTAGTTATAGATTCCGATGCTTCACTTCAGGTTTATTGTAACCCTCTGATCTTCTTATTGACGATGAAACACGGAAATTGCATCGGAATTAAATAGAAAGAGCACAATGCAGACTTAAGTACAAGAGGACTGACTCTTCTTACTGACTATGTTTAGAACCATTCCTGTGACACTAGTTATAGATTCCGATGAATCACTTCAGGATTACTGTATCCCTCTGACCTTCTTATTGACGATGAAACATAGAAATTGCATCGGAATTAATAGAAAAGCACAATGCCGACTTAAGTACAAGAAGACTGACTCTTCTTACTGTCTATGTTTTGAACCATCCCTGTGACACTAGTTATAGATACCGATGCATCACTCCAGGTTTAGTGTATCCCTTGGTCCTTCGTATTAACGATGAAACACAGAATTTGCATCGGAATTAAATACAAAAGGCACAATGCCGACATAAGTACAAGAAGACTGACTCTCCTTACTGACTATGTTTTGAACCATTCCTTTGACACTTGTTATTAATTCCGAACCTTCACTTCAGGTTTACTGTATCCCTTGGACCTTCTTATTGACGATGATACACAGAAAATGCATCGGAATTAAATACAAATGCCACAATGCCGAATTAAGTACATGAAGACCGACTCTTCCTACTGACTATGATTTGAACCATTCCTGTGACACCCGATGTAGATTCTGATGCTTCACTTGAGGTTTACTGTATCCCTAGGACCTTCTTATTGACGATGAAACACAGAAATTACATCGGAATTAAATACAAAAGGCACAATGCCGAATTAAGTACAGGAAGACTAACTCTTCTTACTGTCTATGTTTTGAACCATTCCTGTGACACTAGTTATAGATTTCGATGCTTCACTCCATGTTTACTGTATCCCTTGGACCTTCTTGTTGACGATGAAACACAGAAATTGCATCGGAATTAATTACAAAAGGCACAATGCCGACTTAAGGACAAGAAGACTGACTCTTCTAACTGACTATGATTTGAACCATTCCTGTGACACTAGCTATAGATTCCGATGCTTCACTTCAGGTTTACTGTATCCCTCTGACCATCTTATTGACGATGTAACACAGAAATTGCATCGGAATTAAATAGAAAAGGCACAATGCCGAATTAAGTTCAAGAAGACTGACTCTTCTTACTGTCTATTTTTGAGCCAGTCCTGTGACACTAGTAATAGACTCCGATGCTTCACTCCAGGTTTACTGTATCCCTTTAACCTTCTTATTGACGATGAAACACAGAAATTGCACCGGAATTAAATACAAAAGGCACAATGCCGACTTAAGTAAAAGAAGTCTGTCTCTTCTTACTGTCTATGATTTGAACCATTCCTGTGACACTAGTTATAGATTCCGATGCTCCATTCCAGGTTTACTGTATCCCTTGGACCTTCATATTGACGATGAAACACAGAAATTGCATCAGAAATAAATAGAAAAAGCGCAAAGATGACTTAAGTACAATAAGACTGACTATTCTTACTGACTATGTTTTGAACCATTCCTGTGACACTAGTTATAGATTCCGATGCTTCACTTCAGGATTACTGTAACCCAGTGACCTTCTTATTGACGATGAAGCACAGAAATTGCATCGGAGTTAAATACAAAAGGCACAATGCCGACTTAAGTAAAAGAAGTCTGACTCTTCTTACTGTCTATGTTTTGAACCATTCCTGTGACACTAGTTATAGATTCCGATGCTTCACTCCAGGTTTACTGTATCCCTTGGACCTTCTTATTGACGATGAAACACAGAAATTGGATCGGAATTAAATACAAAAGGCACAATGCCGAATTAAGTTCAAGAAGACTGACTCTTCTTACTGTCTATTTTTGAACCAGTCCTGTGACACTAGTTATAGACTCCGATGCTTTACTCCAGGTTTACTGTATCCCTCGGTCCTTCTTATTGACGATGAAACACAGAAATTGCATCGGAATTAAATAGAAAAGGCACAATGCCGACTTAAGTACAAGAAGACTGACACTTCTTACTGTCTATGTTTTGAACAATTCCTGTGACACTAGTTATAGATTCCGATGCTTCACTCCAGGTTTACTGTATCCCTTGGACCTTCTTATTGACGATGAAACACAGAAATTGCATCGGAATTAAATACAAAAGGCACAATGCCGACTGAAGGACCAGAAGACAGACACTTCTTAGTGACTTTGTTTTGAACCATTCCTGTGACACTAGTTATAGATTCCGGTGCTTCACTTCAGGTTTATTGTATCCCTCTGATCTTCTTATTGACGATGAAACACAGAAATTGCATCGGCATTAAATAGAAAAAGCACAATGCAGACTTAAGTACAAGAGGACTGACTCTTCTTACTGACTATGTTTAGAACCATTCCTGTGACACTAGTTATAGATTCCGATGCTTCACTTCAGGATTACTGTATCCCTCTGACCTTCTTATTGACGATGAAACATAGAAATTGCATCGGAATTAATAGAAAAGGCACAATGCCGACTTAAGTACAAGAAGACTGACTCTTCTTACTGTCTATGTTTTGAACCATCCCTGTGACACTAGTTATAGATACCGATGCATCACTCCAGGTTTAGTGTATCCCTTGGTCCTTCGTATTAACGATGAAACACAGAATTTGCATCGGAATTAAATACAAAAGGCACAATGCCGACATAAGTACAAGAAGACTGACTCTCCTTACTGACTATGTTTTGAACCATTCCTTTGACACTTGTTATTAATTCCGAACCTTCACTTCAGGTTTACTGTATCCCTTGGACCTTCTTATTGACGATTATACACAGAAAATGCATCGGAATTAAATACAAATGGCACAATGCCGACTTAAGTACATGAAGACCGACTCTTCCTACTGACTATGATTTGAACCATTCCTGTGACACCCGTTGTAGATTCTGATGCTTCACTTGAGGTTTACTGTATCCCTAGGACCTTCTTATTGACGATGAAGCACAGAAATTACATCGGAATTAAATACAAAAGGCACAATGCCGAATTAAGTACAAGAAGACTAACTCTTCTTACTGTCTATGTTTTGAACCATTCCTGTGACACTAGTTATAGATTTCGATGCTTCACTCCATGTTTACTGTATCCCTTGGACCTTCTTGTTGACGATGAAACACAGAAATTGCATCGGAATTATTTACATAAGGCACAATGCCGACTTAAGGACAAGAAGACTGACTCTTCTAACTGACTATGTTTTGAACCATTCCTGTGACACTAGCTATAGATTCCGATGCTTCACTTCAGGTTTACTGTATCCCTCTGACCATCTTATTGACGATGTAACACAGAAATTGCATCGGAATTAAATAGGAAAGGCACAATGCCGAATTAAGTTCAAGAAGACTGACTCTTCTTACTGTCTATTTTTGAACCAGTCCTGTGACACTAGTAATAGACTCCGATGCTTCACTCCAGGTTTACTGTATCCCTTGGACCTTCTTATTGACGATGAAACACAGAAATTGCACCGGAATTAAATACAAAAGGCACAATGCCGACTTAAGTAAAAGAAGTCTGACTCTTCTTACTGTCTATGATTTGAACCATTCCTGTGACACTAGTTTTAGATTCCGATGCTTCACTTCAGGTTTACTGTATCCCTTGGACCTTCATATTGACGATGAAACACAGAAATTGCATCAGAAAGAAATAGAATAAGCGCAATGATGACTTAAGTACAATAAGATTGACTATTCTTACTGACTATGTTTTGAACCATTCCTGTGACACTAGTTATAGATTCCGATGCTTCACTTCAGGATTACTGTATCCCAGTGACCTTCTTATTGACGATGAAGCACAGAAATTGCATCGGAGTTAAATACAAAAGGCACAATGCCGACTTAAGTACAAGAAGACTGACTCTTTTTACTGTCTATGTTTTGAACCATTCCTGTGACACTAGTTATAAATTCCGATGCTTCACTTCAGGTTTACTGTATCCCTTGGACCTTCTTATTGACGATGAAACACAGAAATTCCATCGGAATTAAATACAAAGGCCACAAAGCAGAATTAAGTACAAGAAGACTGACTCTTCTTACTGTCTTTTTTTTGAACCACTCCTGTGACACTAGCTATTGATTCCGATCCTTAACTTCGGGTTTCAGGTTTACTGTACCCCTCTGTCTTTCTTATTGACGATGAAACACAGAAATTGCATCGGAATTAAATACAAATGGCACAATGCCGACTTAAGTACAAGAAGACTGACTCTCCTTACTGACCATGGTTTGAACCATTCCTGTGACACTAGCTATAAATTCCGATGCTTTACTTCAGGTTTACTGTATCCCTTGGACCTTCATATTGACGATGAGACACAGAAATTTCATCGAAATTAAATATAAAAGGCACAAAGCAGAATTAAGTACAAGAAGACTAACTCTTCTTACTGTCTATGTTTTGAACCATTCCTGTGACACTAGTTATAGATTCCGATGCTTCACTCCTGGTTTACTGTATCCCTTGGACCTTCTAATTGTCGATGAAACACAGAAATTGCATCGGAATTAATTACAAAAGGCACAATGCCGAGTTAAGGACAAGAAGACTGACTCTTCTTACTGACTATGTTTTGAACCATTCCTGTGACACTAGCTATAGATTCCGAAGCTTCACTTCAGGTTTACTGTATCCCTTGGAACTTCTTATTGACGATGAAAGACAGAAATTGCTTCGGAATTAAATTGAAAAGGCACAATGTCGTCGTAAGTACAAGAAGACTGACTCTTCTTACTGCCTATGCTTTGAACCATTCCTGTGACACTAGTCATAGATTCCGATGCTTCACTCCAGGGTTACTATATCCCTTGGATCTTCTTATTGACGATGAAACACAGAAATTGCATCGGAATTAAATAGAAAATGGCACAATGCCGACTTAAGTACAAGAAGACTGACTCTACTTACTGACTATGTTTTGAACCATTCCTTTGACACTAGTTATAGATTACGATGCTTCACTCAATGTTTACTGTATCCCTTGGACCTTCGTATTGACGATGAAACACAGAAATTACATCGGAATTAAATAGAAAAGGCACAATGCCGACTTAAGTACAACAAGACTGACTCTTGTTACTGACTATGTTTTGAACCATTCCTGTGCCACTAGTAGTAGATCCGATGCTTCACTTCAGGTTTACTGTATACCTTGGACCTTCTTATTGACCATGAAACACAGAAATTGCATCGGAATTAAATACAAAAGGCACAATGCCGACATAAGGACAAGAAGACTGACTCTTCTCACTGTCTATGTTTTGAATCATACCATTGACACTAGGTATAGATTCCGATGCTTCACTCCAGGTTTACTGAATCCCTTGGACCTTCTTATTGAAGATGAAACACACAAATTGCATCGGAATTAAATAGAAAAGGCACTATGCTGACTTAAGTACAAGAAGACTGACTCTTCTAACTGACTATGTTTTGAACGAATCCTGTGACACTAGTTATAGATCCCGATGCTTCACTTCAGGTTTACTGTATCCCTTGGACCTTCGTATTGACGATGAATCACAAAAATTGCATCGGAATTAAATACAAAGGCAAAATGCCGACTGAAGTACACGAAGACTGACTCTTCTTACTGTCTATGATTTGAACCATTCCTGTGACACTAGTTACAGATTCCGATGCTTCACTCCAGGTTTACTGTATCGCTTTGACCTTCTTATTGACGATGAAACACAGAAATTGCATCGGAATTAAATACTAAAGGCACAATGCCGACTTAAGTACAAGAAGACAAACTCCTCTTACTGACTATGTTTTGTACCATTCCTGTGACACTACTTAGGGATTCCGATGCTTCACTTCAGGTTTACTGTATCCCTCTGACCTTCTTATTGACGATGAAACACAGAAATTGCATCGGAATGAAATACAAAAGGCACAATGCCGAATTAAGTTCAAGAAGACTGACTCTTCTTACTGTCTATTTTTGAACCAGTCCTGTGACACAAGTTATAGACTCCGATGCTTTACTCCAGGTTTACTGTATCCCTCGGTCCTTCTTATTGACGATGAAACACAGAAATTGCATCGGAATTAAGTAGAAAAGGCACAATGCCGACTTAAGTAGAAGAAGACTGACTCTTCTTACTGACTATGTTTTGAACCATTCCTGTGACACTAGTTATAAATTCCGATGCTTCAATTCAGATTTACTGTATTCCTTCTACCTTCTTATTGACGATGAAACACAGAAAATACATCGGAATTAAATACAAATGGCACAGTGCAGAATTAAGTACAAAAAGACTGACTCTTCTTACTGTTTATGTTTTGAACCATTCCCGTGACAGTAGTTATAGATTCCGATGCTTCACTCCAGGTTTACTGTATCCCGTGGACCTTGTTATTGACGATGAAACACAGAAACCGCATCGGAATTAAATAGAAAAGGTACTATGCCGACTTAAGTACAAGAAGACTGACTCTTCTTACTGACAATGCTTTGAACCATTCCTGTGACACTAGTTATAGATTCCGGTGCTTCACCTCAGGTTTACTGTATCCTTTGGACCTTCTCATTGACGATGAAACACAGAAATTGCATCGGAATTAAATAGAAAAGGCACAATGCCGACTTAAGGACAAGAAGACTGACTCTTCTTACTGACTATGTTTTGAACCATTCCTGTGACACTAGCTATAAATTCCGATGCTTCACTTCAGGTTTACTGTATCCCTCTGACCTTCTTATTGACGATGAAACACAGAAATTGCATCGGAAATAAATACAAAGGGCACAATACCGACGTAAGTACAAGAAGACTGACTCTTCTTACTGTCTATTTTTTGAACCATACCATTGACACTAGTTATAGATTCCGATGCTTCACTCCAGGTTTACTATATCCCTTGGACCGTCTTATTGACGATGAAACACAGAAATAGCATCGGAATTAAATAGAAAAGGCACCATGCCGACTTAAGTACAAGAAAACTGACTATTCTTACTGACTACGTTTTGAACGATTCCTGTGACACTAGTTATAGATATCGATGCTGCACTTCAGGTTTACTGTATCCCTTGGACCTTCTCATTGACGATGAAACACAAAAATTACAACGCCATTAAATACAAAAGGCAAAATGCCGACTGAAGTACACGAAGACTGACTCTTCTTACCGCCTATGATTTGAACCGTTCCTGTGACACTAGTTACAGATTCCGAAGCTTCACTCCAGGTTTACTGTATCCCTAGGACCTTCTTATTGACGATGAAACACAGAAATTGCATCGGAATTAAATACAAATGGCACAACGTCGACTTAAGTACAAGAAGACTAACTCTTCCTACTAACTACGTTTTGATCCATTCCTGTGACACTAGTTATGGATTCCGATGCTTCACTTCAGGTTTACTGTATCCCTCTGACCTTCGTATTGGCGATGAAACACAGAAATTGCATCGGAATTAAATTCAAAAGGCACAATGCCGAATTAAGTTCAAGGAGACTGACTCTTCTTACTGTCTATCTTTGAACTAAACCTGTGACACTAGTTATAGACTCCGATGCTTCACTCCAGGTTTACTGTATAGATTGGTCCTTCTTATTGACGATGAAACACAGAAATTGCATCGGAATTAAATACAAAAGGCACAAAGCAGAATTAAGTACAAGAAGACTGACTCTTAATACTGTCTATGTTTTGAACCACTCCTGTGACACTAGTTATAGATTCCGATGCTTCACTCCTGGATTACTGTATCCCTTGGAGCTTCTTATTGACGATGAAACACAGACATTGCATCGGAATTATTTACAAAACTCACAATGCCGACTTAAGGACAAGAAGACTGACTCTTCTTACTGTCTATGTTTTGAACCATTCCTGTGACACTAGTTATAGATTCCGATGCTTCACTTCAGGTTTACTGTATCCCTTGGACTTTCGTATTGACGATGAAACACAGAAAATACATCGGAATTAAATGCAAAAGGCACAATGCCGACATAAGTACATGAAGACCGACTCTTCCTACTGACTATGTTTTGAACCATTCCTGTGACACCCGTTATAGATTCCGATGCTTCACTTGAGGTTTACTGTATCCCTTGGACCTTCTTATTGACGATGAAACACAGAAATTGCACCGGAATTAAATACAAAAGGCACAATGCCGACTTAAGTAAAAGAAGTCTGACTCTTCTTACTGTCTATGTTTTGAACCATTCCTGTGACACTAGTTATAGATTCCGATGCTTCACTCCTGGTTTACTGTATCCCTTGGACTTTCTTATTGACGATGAAACACAGAAATTGCATCGGAATTAAATACAAAAGGCACAATGCCGACTTAAGGACAAAAAGGCTGACTCTTCTTACTGACTATGTTTTGAACCATTCCTGTGACACTAGCTATAGATTCCGATGCTTCACTTCAGGTTTACTGTATCCCTCTGACCTTCTTAATGACGATGAAACACAGAAATTGCATCGTAAGTAAATACAAAAGGCACAATGCCGACATAAGTACATGAAGACCGACTCTTCCTACTGACTATGTTTTGAACCATTCCTGTGACACCCGTTATAGATTCCGATGCTTCACTTGAGGTTTACTGTATCCCTCTGACCTTCTTATTGACGATGAAACACAGAAATTGCATCGGAATTAAATAGAAAAGGCTCAATGCCGAATTAAGTACAAGAAGACTGACTCTTATTACTGTCTATTTTTGAACCATTCCTGTGACACTAGTTATAGATTCCGATGCTTCACTCCAGGTTTACTGTATCCCTTAGACCTTCTTATTGCTGATGAAACACAGAAATTGCATTGGAATTAAATACAAAAGGCACAATGCCGACTTAAGGACAAGAAGTCTGACTCTTCTTACTGACTATGTTTTTAAACATTCCTGTGATACTAGCTATAGATTCCGATGCTTCACTTCAGGTTTACTGTACCCCTCTGACCATCTTATTGACGATGAAACACAGAAATTGCATCGGAATTAAATACAAAAGGCACAATGCCGACTTAAGTACAAGAAGACTGCCTCTCCTTACTGACTATGTTTTGAACCATTCCTGTGACACTAGTTATAAATTCCGATGCTTCACTTCAGGTTTACCGTATCCCTTGGACCTTCTTATTGACGATGAAACACAGAAATTGCATCGGAATTAAATACAAAAGGCACAAAGCAGAATTAAGTACAAGAAGACTGACTCTTATTACTGTCTATGTTTTGAACCACTCCTGTGACACTAGTTATAGATTCCGATGCTTCACTCCAGGTTTACTGTATCCCTTAGAGCTTCTTATTGACGATGATACACAGACATTGCATCGGAATTAATTACAAAAGTCACAATGCCGACTTAAGGACAAGAAGACTGACTCTTCTTACTGTCTATGTTTTGAACCATTCCTGTGACACTAGTTATAGATTCCGTTGCTTCACTTCAGGTTTACTGTATCCCTTGGACCTTCTTATTGACGATGGAACACAGAAAATACATCGGAATTAAATACAAAATGCACAATGCCGACATAAGTACATGAAGACCGACTCTTCCTACTGACTATGTTTTGAACCATTCCTGTGACACCCGTTATAGATTCCGATGCTTCACTTGAGGTTTACTGTATCCCTTGGACCTTCGTATTGACGATGAAACACAGAAATTGCATCGGAATTAAATACAAAAGGCAAAATGCCGAATTAAGTACAAGAAGACTTACTCTTCTTACTGTCTATGTTTTGAACCATTCCTGCGACACTAGTTATAGATTCCGATGCTTCACTCCTGGTTTACTGTATCCCTTGGACTTTCTTATTGACGATGAAACACAGAAATTGCATCGGAATATAATACAAAAGGCACAATGCCGACTTAAGGGCAAAAAGACTGACTCTTCTTACTGACTATGTTTTGAACCATTCCTGTGACACTAGCTATAGATTCCGATGCTTCACTTCAGGTTTACTGTATCCCTCTGACCTTCTTAATGACGATGAAACACAGAAATTGCATCGTAATTAAATACAAAAGGCACAATGCCGACAAAAGTACATGAAGACCGACTCTTCCTACTGACTATGTTTTGAACCATTCCTGTGACACCCGTTATAGATTCCGATGCTTCACTTGAGGTTTACTGTATAACTCTGACCTTCTTCTTGACGATGAAACGCAGAAAATGCATCGGAATTAAATACAAAAGGCACAATGCCGAATTAAGTACAAGAAGACTGACTCTTATTACTGTCTATTTTTGAACCATTCCTGTGACACTAGTTATAGATTCCGATGCTTCACTCCAGGTTTACTGTATCCCTTGGACCTTCTTATTGCTGATGAAACACAGAAATTGCATTGGAATTAAATGCAAAAGGCACAATGCCGACTTAAGGACAAGAAGTCTGACTCTTCTTACTGACTATGTTTTTAACCATTCCTGTGACACTAGTTATAGATTCCGCTGCTTCACCTCAGGTTTACTGTATCCTTTGGACCTGTTTATTGAAGATGAAACACAGAAATTGCATCGGAAGTAAATACAAAAGGCAAAATGCCGACTTAAGTACACGAAGACTGACTCTTCTTACTGTCTACGTTTTGAACCATTCCTGTGACACTAGTTATAGATTCCGATGCTACACTCCAGGTTTACTGTATCCCTTGGACCTTCTTATTGACGATGAAACACAGAAATTGCATCGGAATTAAATACAAAAGGCACAATGCCGACTTAAGGACAAGAAGACCGACTCTTCTTACTGACTTTGTTTTGAATCATTCCTGTGACACTAGTTACGGATTCCGATGCCTCACTTCAGGTTTACTGTATCCCTCTGACCTTCTTATTGACGATGAAACACAGAAATTGCATCGAAATTAAATACAACAGGCACAATGCCGAATTAAGTACAAGAAGACTGACTCTTATTACTGTCTATTTTTGAACCATTCCTGTGACACTAGTTACGGATTCCGATGCTTCACTTCAGGTTAACTGTAACCCTCTGACCTTCTTATTGACGATGAAACACAGAAATTGCATCGGAATTAAATACAAAAGGCACAATGCGGAATTAAGTTCAAAAAGACTGTTTCTTATTACTGTCTATTTTTAAACCAGTCCTATGACACCAGTTATAGACTCCGATGCTTCACTCTAGGTTTTCTGTATCCCTTGGTCCTTCTTATTGACGATGAAACGCAGAAATTGCATCGGAATTAAATAGAAAAGGCACAATGCCGACGTAAGTACAAGAAGACTGACTCTTCTTACTGACTATGTTTTGAACCATTCCTGTGACACTAGTTATAAATTCCGATGCTTCACTTCATGTTTACTGTATCCCTTGGACCTTCTTATTGACGACGAAACACAGAAATTGCATCGGAATTAAATACAAAAGGCACAGTGCAAAATTAAGGACAAGGAGACTGACTCTTCTTACTGTCTATGTTTTGAACCATTCCTGTGACACTAGTTATAGATTCCGATGCTTCACTCCAGGTTTACTGTATCCCTTGGACCTTCTTATTGATGATGAAACACAAGAATTGCATCAGAATTAAATACAACAGGCACAATGCCGACTTAAGGACAAGAAGTCCTACTCTTCTTACTGACTATGTTTGAACCATTCCTGTGACACTAGCTACAGATTCCGATGCTTCACTTCATATTTACTGTACCCCTCTGACCTTGTTATTGACGATGAAACACAGAAATTGCATCGGAATTAAATACAAAAGGCACAATGCCGACTTAAGTACAAGAAGACTGACTCTTCTTACTGTCTATGTTTTGAACCATTCCATTGACACTAGTTATAGATTCCGATGATTCACTCCAGGTTTATTGTATCCCTTGGACCTTGTTATTGACGATGAAACACAGAAAATGCATCGGAATTAAATAGAAAAGGTACAATGCCGACTTAAGTACAAGAAGACTGACTCTTCTTACTGACTATGATTAGAACCATTCCTGTGACACTAGCTATAGATTCCGATGCTTCACTTCAGGTTTACTGTATCCCTCTGACCTTCTTAATGACGATGAAACACACAAATTGCATCGGAATTATATACAAAAGGCACAATGCCGACTAAAGTACAATAAGACTGACTCTTCTTACTGTCTATGTTTTGAACCATACCATTGACACTAGTTATAGATTCCGATGCTTCATTAGAGGTTTACTGTATCCCTTGGACCTTCTTATTGACGATGAAACACAGAAATTGCATCGGAATTAAATAGAAAAGGTACAATGCCGACTTATGTACAAGAAGACTGAGTCTTCTTACTGACTATGTTTGAACCATTCCTGTGACACTAGTTATAGATTCCGATGCTTCACCTCAGGTTTACTGTATCCCTTGGACCTTTTTAATTACGATGAAACACAGAAATTGCATCGGAATTAAATACAAAAGGCAAAATGCCGACTGAAGTACACGAAGACTGACTCTTCTTACTGTCTGTGATTTGAACCATTCCTGTGACACTAGCTACAGATTCTGATGCTTCACTCCAGGTTTACTGTATCCCTTGGACCTTCTTATTGACGATGAAACAAAGAAATTGCATCGGAATTCAATACAAAATTCACAATGCCGACATAAGTACAAGAAGACTAACTCTTCTTACTGACTATGTTTTGAACCATTCCTGTGACACTAGTTATGGATTCCGATGCTCCACTTCATGTTTACTGTATCCCTCTGACCTTTTTATTGACGATGAAACACAGAAATTGCATCGGAATTAAATACAAAAGGCACAATGCCGAATTAAGTTCAATAAGACTGACACTTATTACTGTCTATTTTTGAACCACTCCTGTGACACTTGTTATAGGCTCCGATGCTTCACTCCAGGGTTACTGTATCCCTTGGTCCTTCTTATTGACGATGAAACACAGAAATTGCATTGGAATTATATAGAAAAGGCACAATGCCGACTTAAGTACAAGAAGACTAATTCATATTACTGTCTATGTTTTAACCATTCCATTGATACTAGTTATAGATTCCGATGCTTCACTCCAGGTTTACTGTATACCTTGGACCTTGTCATTGACGATGAAACACAGAAATTGCATCGAAATTAAATAGAAAAGGTACAATGCCGATTTAAGTACAAGAAGACTGACTCTTTTTACTGGCTATGTTTGAACCATTCCTGTGACACTAGTTATAATTCCGATGCTTCACTTTAGGTTTAGTGTATCCCTCTGACCTTCTTATTGACGATGAAACACAGAAATTGCATCGGAATTAAATAGAAAAGGCACAATGCCGACTTAAGTACAAGAAGACTGTCTCTTCTTACTGTCTATGTTTTGAACCATACCATTGACACTAGTTATAGATTCCGATGCTTCACTCCAGGTTTACTGTATCCCTCTGCCCTTCTTATTGACGATGAAACACAGAAATTGCATCGGAATTAAATAGAAAAGGCACAATGCCGACTTAAGTACAAGAAGACTGTCTCTTCTTACTGTCTATGTTTTGAACCATACCATTGACACTAGTTATAGATTCCGATGCTTCACTCCAGGTTTACTGTATCCCTTGGACCATCTTATTGACGATGAAACACACAAATTGCATCGGAATTAAATACTAAAGGCACAATGCCGACTTAAGGACAAGAAGTCTGACTCTTCTTACTGACTATCTTTTGAACCATTCCTGTGGCACTAGCTATAGATTCCGATGCTTCACTTCAGGTTAACTGTACCCCTCTGACCATCTTAATGACGATGAAACACAGAAATTGCATCGTAATTAAATACAAAAGGCACAATGCCGAATTAAGTACAAGAAGACTGACTCTTATTACTGTCTATTTTTGAACCATTCCTGTGACACTAGTTATAGATTCCGATGCTTCACTCCAGGTTTACTGTATCCCTTAGACCTTCTTATTGCTGATGAAACACAGAAATTGCATTGGAATTAAATACAAAAGGCACAATGCCGACATAAGGACAAGAAGTCTGACTCTTCTTACTGACTATGTTTTTAAACATTCCTGTGACACTAGCTATAGATTCCGATGCTTCACTTCAGGTTTACTGTACCCCTCTGACCATCTTATTGACGATGAAACACAGAAATTGCATCGGAATTAAATACAAAAGGCACAATGCCGACTTAAGTACAAGAAGACTGCCTCTCCTTACTGACTATGTTTTTAACCATTCCTGTGACACTAGTTATAAATTCCGATGCTTCACTTCAGGTTTACCGTATCCCTTGGACCTTCTTATTGACGATGAAACACAGAAATTGCATCGGAATTAAATACAAAAGGCACAAAGCAGAATTAAGTACAAGAAGACTGACTCTTATTACTGTCTATGTTTTGAACCACTCCTGTGACACTAGTTATAGATTCCGATGCTTCACTCCAGGTTTACTGTATCCCTTAGAGCTTCTTATTGACGATGATACACAGACATTGCATCGGAATTAATTACAAAAGTCACAATGCCGACTTAAGGACAAGAAGACTGACTCTTCTTACTGTCTATGTTTTGAACCATTCCTGTGACACTAGTTATAGATTCCGTTGCTTCACTTCAGGTTTACTGTATCCCTTGGACCTTCTTATTGACGATGGAACACAGAAAATACATCGGAATTAAATACAAAATGCACAATGCCGACATAAGTACATGAAGACCGACTCTTTCTACTGACTATGTTTTGAACCATTCCTGTGACACCCGTTATAGATTCCGATGCTTCACTTGAGGTTTACTGTATCCCTTGGACCTTCGTATTGACGATGAAACACAGAAATTGCATCGGAATTAAATACAAAAGGCACAATGCCGAATTAAGTACAAGAAGACTTACTCTTCTTACTGTCTATGTTTTGAACCATTCCTGCGACACTAGTTATAGATTCCGATGCTTCACTCCTGGTTTACTGTATCCCTTGGACTTTCTTATTGACGATGAAACACAGAAATTGCATCGGAATATAATACAAAAGGCACAATGCCGACTTAAGGGCAAAAAGACTGACTCTTCTTACTGACTATGTTTTGAACCATTCCTGTGACACTAGCTATAGATTCCGATGCTTCACTTCAGGTTTACTGTATCCCTCTGACCTTCTTAATGACGATGAAACACAGAAATTGCATCGTAATTAAATACAAAAGGCACAATGCCGACAAAAGTACATGAAGACCGACTCTTCCTACTGACTATGTTTTGAACCATTCCTGTGACACCCGTTATAGATTCCGATGCTTCACTTGAGGTTTACTGTATAACTCTGACCTTCTTCTTGACGATGAAACGCAGAAAATGCATCGGAATTAAATACAAAAGGCACAATGCCGAATTAAGTACAAGAAGACTGACTCTTATTACTGTCTATTTTTGAACCATTCCTGTGACACTAGTTATAGATTCCGATGCTTCACTCCAGGTTTACTGTATCCCTTGGACCTTCTTATTGCTGATGAAACACAGAAATTGCATTGGAATTAAATGCAAAAGGCACAATGCCGACTTAAGGACAAGAAGTCTGACTCTTCTTACTGACTATGCTTTTAACCATTCCTGTGACACTAGTTATAGATTCCGCTGCTTCACCTCAGGTTTACTGTATCCTTTGGACCTGTTTATTGAAGATGAAACACAGAAATTGCATCGGAAGTAAATACAAAAGGCAAAATGCCGACTTAAGTACACGAAGACTGACTCTTCTTACTGTCTACGTTTTGAACCATTCCTGTGACACTAGTTATAGATTCCGATGCTACACTCCAGGTTTACTGTATCCCTTGGACCTTCTTATTGACGATGAAACACAGAAATTGCATCGGAATTAAATACAAAAGGCACAATGCCGACTTAAGGACAAGAAGACCGACTCTTCTTACTGACTTTGTTTTGAATCATTCCTGTGACACTAGTTACGGATTCCGATGCCTCACTTCAGGTTTACTGTATCCCTCTGACCTTCTTATTGACGATGAAACACAGAAATTGCATCGAAATTAAATACAACAGGCACAATGCCGAATTAAGTACAAGAAGACTGACTCTTATTACTGTCTATTTTTGAACCATTCCTGTGACACTAGTTACGGATTCCGATGCTTCACTTCAGGTTAACTGTAACCCTCTGACCTTCTTATTGACGATGAAACACAGAAATTGCATCGGAATTAAATACAAAAGGCACAATGCGGAATTAAGTTCAAGAAGACTGTTTCCTATTACTGTCTATTTTTAAACCAGTCCTGTGACACCAGTTATAGACTCCGATGCTTCACTCTAGGTTTTCTGTATCCCTTGGTCCTTCTTATTGACGATGAAACGCAGAAATTGCATCGGAATTAAATAGAAAAGGCACAATGCCGACGTAAGTACAAGAAGACTGACTCTTCTTACTGACTATGTTTTGAACCATTCCTGTGACACTAGTTATAAATTCCGATGCTTCACTTCATGTTTACTGTATCCCTTGGACCTTCTTATTGACGACGATACACAGAAATTGCATCGGAATTAAATACAAAAGGCACAGTGCAAAATTAAGGACAAGGAGACTGACTCTTCTTACTGTCTATGTTTTGAACCATTCCTGTGACACTAGTTATAGATTCCGATGCTTCACTCCAGGTTTACTGTATCCCTTGGACCTTCTTATTGATGATGAAACACAAGAATTGCATCAGAATTAAATACAACAGGCACAATGCCGACTTAAGGACAAGAAGTCCTACTCTTCTTACTGACTATGTTTGAACCATTCCTGTGACACTAGCTACAGATTCCGATGCTTCACTTCATATTTACTGTACCCCTCTGACCTTGTTATTGACGATGAAACACAGAAATTGCATCGGAATTAAATACAAAAGGCACAATGCCGACTTAAGTACAAGAAGACTGACTCTTCTTACTGTCTATGTTTTGAACCATTCCATTGACACTAGTTATAGATTCCGATGATTCACTCCAGGTTTATTGTATCCCTTGGACCTTGTTATTGACGATGAAACACAGAAAATGCATCGGAATTAAATAGAAAAGGTACAATGCCGACTTAAGTACAAGAAGACTGACTCTTCTTACTGACTATGATTAGAACCATTCCTGTGACACTAGCTATAGATTCCGATGCTTCACTTCAGGTTTACTGTATCCCTCTGACCTTCTTAATGACGATGAAACACACAAATTGCATCGGAATTATATACAAAAGGCACAATGCCGACTAAAGTACAATAAGACTGACTCTTCTTACTGTCTATGTTTTGAACCATACCATTGACACTAGTTATAGATTCCGATGCTTCATTAGAGGTTTACTGTATCCCTTGGACCTTCTTATTGACGATGAAACACAGAAATTGCATCGGAATTAAATAGAAAAGGTACAATGCCGACTTATGTACAAGAAGACTGACTCTTCTTACTGACTATGTTTGAACCATTCCTGTGACACTAGTTATAGATTCCGATGCTTCACCTCAGGTTTACTGTATCCCTTGGACCTTTTTAATTACGATGAAACACAGAAATTGCATCGGAATTAAATACAAAAGGCAAAATGCCGACTGAAGTACACGAAGACTGACTCTTCTTACTGTCTGTGATTTGAACCATTCCTGTGACACTAGCTACAGATTCTGATGCTTCACTCCAGGTTTACTGTATCCCTTGGACCTTCTTATTGACGATGAAACAAAGAAATTGCATCGGAATTCAATACAAAATTCACAATGCCGACATAAGTACAAGAAGACTAACTCTTCTTACTGACTATGTTTTGAACCATTCCTGTGACACTAGTTATGGATTCCGATGCTCCACTTCATGTTTACTGTATCCCTCTGACCTTTTTATTGACGATGAAACACAGAAATTGCATCGGAATTAAATACAAAAGGCACAATGCCGAATTAAGTTCAATAAGACTGACACTTATTACTGTCTATTTTTGAACCACTCCTGTGACACTTGTTATAGGCTCCGATGCTTCACTCCAGGGTTACTGTATCCCTTGGTCCTTCTTATTGACGATGAAACACAGAAATTGCATTGGAATTATATAGAAAAGGCACAATGCCGACTTAAGTACAAGAAGACTAATTCATATTACTGTCTATGTTTTAACCATTCCATTGATACTAGTTATAGATTCCGATGCTTCACTCCAGGTTTACTGTATACCTTGGACCTTGTCATTGACGATGAATAACAGAAATTGCATCGAAATTAAATAGAAAAGGTACAATGCCGATTTAAGTACAAGAAGACTGACTCTTTTTACTGGCTATGTTTGAACCATTCCTGTGACACTAGTTATAATTCCGATGCTTCACTTTAGGATTAGTGTATCCCTCTGACCTTCTTATTGACGATGAAACACAGAAATTGCATCGGAATTAAATAGAAAAGGCACAATGCCGACTTAAGTACAAGAAGACTGTCTCTTCTTACTGTCTATGTTTTGAACCATACCATTGACACTAGTTATAGATTCCGATGCTTCACTCCAGGTTTACTGTATCCCTCTGCCCTTCTTATTGACGATGAAACACAGAAATTGCATCGGAATTAAATAGAAAAGGCACAATGCCGACTTAAGTACAAGAAGACTGTCTCTTCTTACTGTCTATGTTTTGAACCATACCATTGACACTAGTTATAGATTCCGATGCTTCACTCCAGGTTTACTGTATCCCTTGGACCATCTTATTGACGATGAAACACACAAATTGCATCGGAATTAAATACTAAAGGCACAATGCCGACTTAAGGACAAGAAGTCTGACTCTTCTTACTGACTATCTTTTGAACCATTCCTGTGGCACTAGCTATAGATTCCGATGCTTCACTTCAGGTTAACTGTACCCCTCTGACCATCTTAATGACGATGAAACACAGAAATTGCATCGTAATTAAATACAAAAGGCACAATGCCGACTTAAGTACAAGAAGACTGACTCTTCTTACTGTCTATGTTTTGAACCATACCATTGACACTAGTTATAGATTCCGATGCTTCATTCCAGGTTTATTGTATCCCTTGGACCTTGTTATTGACGATGAAACACAGAAAATGCATCGGAATTAAATAGAAAAGGTACAATGCCGACTTAAGTACAAGAAGACTGACTCTTCTTACTGACTATGATTAGAACCATTCCTGTGACACTAGCTATAGATTCCGATGCTTCACTTCAGGTTTACTGTATCCCTCTGACCTTCTTAATGACGATGAAACACACAAATTGCATCGGAATTATATACAAAAGGCACAATGCCGACTAAAGTACAATAAGACTGACTCTTCTTACTGTCTATGTTTTGAACCATACCATTGACACTAGTTATAGATTCCGATGCTTCATTAGAGGTTTACTGTATCCCTTGGACCTTCTTATTGACGATGAAACACAGAAATTGCATCGGAATTAAATAGAAAAGGTACAATGCCGACTTATGTACAAGAAGACTGACTCTTCTTACTGACTATGTTTGAACCATTCCTGTGACACTAGTTATAGATTCCGATGCTTCACCTCAGGTTTACTGTATCCCTTGGACCTTTTTAATTACGATGAAACACAGAAATTGCATCGGAATTAAATACAAAAGGCAAAATGCCGACTGAAGTACACGAAGACTGACTCTTCTTACTGTCTGTGATTTGAACCATTCCTGTGACACTAGCTACAGATTCTGATGCTTCACTCCAGGTTTACTGTATCCCTTGGACCTTCTTATTGACGATGAAACAAAGAAATTGCATCGGAATTCAATACAAAATTCACAATGCCGACATAAGTACAAGAAGACTAACTCTTCTTACTGACTATGTTTCGAACCATTCCTGTGACACTAGTTATGGATTCCGATGCTCCACTTCATGTTTACTGTATCCCTCTGACCTTTTTATTGACGATGAAACACAGAAATTGCATCGGAATTAAATACAAAAGGCACAATGCCGAATTAAGTTCAATAAGACTGACACTTATTACTGTCTATTTTTGAACCACTCCTGTGACACTTGTTATAGGCTCCGATGCTTCACTCCAGGGTTACTGTATCCCTTGGTCCTTCTTATTGACGATGAAACACAGAAATTGCATTGGAATTATATAGAAAAGGCACAATGCCGACTTAAGTACAAGAAGACTAATTCATATTACTGTCTATGTTTTAACCATTCCATTGATACTAGTTATAGATTCCGATGCTTCACTCCAGGTTTACTGTATACCTTGGACCTTGTCATTGACGATGAAACACAGAAATTGCATCGAAATTAAATAGAAAAGGTACAATGCCGATTTAAGTACAAGAAGACTGACTCTTTTTACTGGCTATGTTTGAACCATTCCTGTGACACTAGTTATAATTCCGATGCTTCACTTTAGGTTTAGTGTATCCCTCTGACCTTCTTATTGACGATGAAACACAGAAATTGCATCGGAATTAAATAGAAAAGGCACAATGCCGACTTAAGTACAAGAAGACTGTCTCTTCTTACTGTCTATGTTTTGAACCATACCATTGACACTAGTTATAGATTCCGATGCTTCACTCCAGGTTTACTGTATCCCTCTGCCCTTCTTATTGACGATGAAACACAGAAATTGCATCGGAATTAAATAGAAAAGGCACAATGCCGACTTAAGTACAAGAAGACTGTCTCTTCTTACTGTCTATGTTTTGAACCATACCATTGACACTAGTTATAGATTCCGATGCTTCACTCCAGGTTTACTGTATCCCTTGGACCATCTTATTGACGATGAAACACACAAATTGCATCGGAATTAAATACTAAAGGCACAATGCCGACTTAAGGACAAGAAGTCTGACTCTTCTTACTGACTATCTTTTGAACCATTCCTGTGGCACTAGCTATAGATTCCGATGCTTCACTTCAGGTTAACTGTACCCCTCTGACCATCTTAATGACGATGAAACACAGAAATTGCATCGTAATTAAATACAAAAGGCACAATGCCGAATTAAGTACAAGAAGACTGACTCTTATTACTGTCTATTTTTGAACCATTCCTGTGACACTAGTTATAGATTCCGATGCTTCACTCCAGGTTTACTGTATCCCTTAGACCTTCTTATTGCTGATGAAACACAGAAATTGCATTGGAATTAAATACAAAAGGCACAATGCCGACTTAAGGACAAGAAGTCTGACTCTTCTTACTGACTATGTTTTTAAACATTCCTGTGACACTAGCTATAGATTCCGATGCTTCACTTCAGGTTTACTGTACCCCTCTGACCATCTTATTGACGATGAAACACAGAAATTGCATCGGAATTAAATACAAAAGGCACAATGCCGACTTAAGTAGAAGAAGACTGCCTCTCCTTACTGACTATGTTTTGAACCATTCCTGTGACACTAGTTATAAATTCCGATGCTTCACTTCAGGTTTACCGTATCCCTTGGACCTTCTTATTGACGATGAAACACAGAAATTGCATCGGAATTAAATACAAAAGGCACAAAGCAGAATTAAGTACAAGAAGACTGACTCTTATTACTGTCTATGTTTTGAACCACTCCTGTGACACTAGTTATAGATTCCGATGCTTCACTCCAGGTTTACTGTATCCCTTAGAGCTTCTTATTGACGATGATACACAGACATTGCATCGGAATTAATTACAAAAGTCACAATGCCGACTTATGGACTAGAAGACTGACTCTTCTTACTGTCTATGTTTTGAACCATTCCTGTGACACTAGTTATAGATTCCGTTGCTTCACTTCAGGTTTACTGTATCCCTTGGACCTTCTTATTGACGATGGAACACAGAAAATACATCGGAATTAAATACAAAATGCACAATGCCGACATAAGTACATGAAGACCGACTCTTTCTACTGACTATGTTTTGAACCATTCCTGTGACACCCGTTATAGATTCCGATGCTTCACTTGAGGTTTACTGTATCCCTTGGACCTTCGTATTGACGATGAAACACAGAAATTGCATCGGAATTAAATACAAAAGGCACAATGCCGAATTAAGTACAAGAAGACTTACTCTTCTTACTGTCTATGTTTTGAACCATTCCTGCGACACTAGTTATAGATTCCGATGCTTCACTTCAGGTTTACTGTATCCCTCTGACCTTCTTAATGACGATGAAACACAGAAATTGCATCGTAATTAAATACAAAAGGCACAATGCCGACAAAAGTACATGAAGACCGACTCTTCCTACTGACTATGTTTTGAACCATTCCTGTGACACCCGTTATAGATTCCGATGCTTCACTTGAGGTTTACTGTATAACTCTGACCTTCTTCTTGACGATGAAACGCAGAAAATGCATCGGAATTAAATACAAAAGGCACAATGCCGAATTAAGTACAAGAAGACTGACTCTTATTACTGTCTATTTTTGAACCATTCCTGTGACACTAGTTATAGATTCCGATGCTTCACTCCAGGTTTACTGTATCCCTTGGACCTTCTTATTGCTGATGAAACACAGAAATTGCATTGGAATTAAATGCAAAAGGCACAATGCCGACTTAAGGACAAGAAGTCTGACTCTTCTTACTGACTATGTTTTTAACCATTCCTGTGACACTAGTTATAGATTCCGCTGCTTCACCTCAGGTTTACTGTATCCTTTGGACCTGTTTATTGAAGATGAAACACAGAAATTGCATCGGAAGTAAATACAAAAGGCAAAATGCCGACTTAAGTACACGAAGACTGACTCTTCTTACTGTCTACGTTTTGAACCATTCCTGTGACACTAGTTATAGATTCCGATGCTACACTCCAGGTTTACTGTATCCCTTGGACCTTCTTATTGACGATGAAACACAGAAATTGCATCGGAATTAAATACAAAAGGCACAATGCCGACTTAAGGACAAGAAGACCGACTCTTCTTACTGACTTTGTTTTGAATCATTCCTGTGACACTAGTTACGGATTCCGATGCCTCACTTCAGGTTTACTGTATCCCTCTGACCTTCTTATTGACGATGAAACACAGAAATTGCATCGAAATTAAATACAACAGGCACAATGCCGAATTAAGTACAAGAAGACTGACTCTTATTACTGTCTATTTTTGAACCATTCCTGTGACACTAGTTACGGATTCCGATGCTTCACTTCAGGTTAACTGTAACCCTCTGACCTTCTTATTGACGATGAAACACAGAAATTGCATCGGAATTAAATACAAAAGGCACAATGCGGAATTAAGTTCAAGAAGACTGTTTCTTATTACTGTCTATTTTTAAACCAGTCCTGTGACACCAGTTATAGACTCCGATGCTTCACTCTAGGTTTTCTGTATCCCTTGGTCCTTCTTATTGACGATGAAACGCAGAAATTGCATCGGAATTAAATAGAAAAGGCACAATGCCGACGTAAGTACAAGAAGACTGACTCTTCTTACTGACTATGTTTTGAACCATTCCTGTGACACTAGTTATAAATTCCGATGCTTCACTTCATGTTTACTGTATCCCTTGGACCTTCTTATTGACGACGAAACACTGAAATTGCATCGGAATTAAATACAAAAGGCACAGTGCAAAATTAAGGACAAGGAGACTGACTCTTCTTACTGTCTATGTTTTGAACCATTCCTGTGACACTAGTTATAGATTCCGATGCTTCACTCCAGGTTTACTGTATCCCTTGGACCTTCTTATTGATGATGAAACACAAGAATTGCATCAGAATTAAATACAACAGGCACAATGCCGACTTAAGGACAAGAAGTCCTACTCTTCTTACTGACTATGTTTGAACCATTCCTGTGACACTAGCTACAGATTCCGATGCTTCACTTCATATTTACTGTACCCCTCTGACCTTGTTATTGACGATGAAACACAGAAATTGCATCGGAATTAAATACAAAAGGCACAATGCCGACTTAAGTACAAGAAGACTGACTCTTCTTACTGTCTATGTTTTGAACCATTCCATTGACACTAGTTATAGATTCCGATGATTCACTCCAGGTTTATTGTATCCCTTGGACCTTGTTATTGACGATGAAACACAGAAAATGCATCGGAATTAAATAGAAAAGGTACAATGCCGACTTAAGTACAAGAAGACTGACTCTTCTTACTGACTATGATTAGAACCATTCCTGTGACACTAGCTATAGATTCCGATGCTTCACTTCAGGTTTACTGTATCCCTCTGACCTTCTTAATGACGATGAAACACACAAATTGCATCGGAATTATATACAAAAGGCACAATGCCGACTAAAGTACAATAAGACTGACTCTTCTTACTGTCTATGTTTTGAACCATACCATTGACACTAGTTATAGATTCCGATGCTTCATTAGAGGTTTACTGTATCCCTTGGACCTTCTTATTGACGATGAAACACAGAAATTGCATCGGAATTAAATAGAAAAGGTACAATGCCGACTTATGTACAAGAAGACTGACTCTTCTTACTGACTATGTTTGAACCATTCCTGTGACACTAGTTATAGATTCCGATGCTTCACCTCAGGTTTACTGTATCCCTTGGACCTTTTTAATTACGATGAAACACAGAAATTGCATCGGAATTAAATACAAAAGGCAAAATGCCGACTGAAGTACACGAAGACTGACTCTTCTTACTGTCTGTGATTTGAACCATTCCTGTGACACTAGCTACAGATTCTGATGCTTCACTCCAGGTTTACTGTATCCCTTGGACCTTCTTATTGACGATGAAACAAAGAAATTGCATCGGAATTCAATACAAAATTCACAATGCCGACATAAGTACAAGAAGACTAACTCTTCTTACTGACTATGTTTTGAACCATTCCTGTGACACTAGTTATGGATTCCGATGCTCCACTTCATGTTTACTGTATCCCTCTGACCTTTTTATTGACGATGAAACACAGAAATTGCATCGGAATTAAATACAAAAGGCACAATGCCGAATTAAGTTCAATAAGACTGACACTTATTACTGTCTATTTTTGAACCACTCCTGTGACACTTGTTATAGGCTCCGATGCTTCACTCCAGGGTTACTGTATCCCTTGGTCCTTCTTATTGACGATGAAACACAGAAATTGCATTGGAATTATATAGAAAAGGCACAATGCCGACTTAAGTACAAGAAGACTAATTCATATTACTGTCTATGTTTTAACCATTCCATTGATACTAGTTATAGATTCCGATGCTTCACTCCAGGTTTACTGTATACCTTGGACCTTGTCATTGACGATGAATAACAGAAATTGCATCGAAATTAAATAGAAAAGGTACAATGCCGATTTAAGTACAAGAAGACTGACTCTTTTTACTGGCTATGTTTGAACCATTCCTGTGACACTAGTTATAATTCCGATGCTTCACTTTAGGATTAGTGTATCCCTCTGACCTTCTTATTGACGATGAAACACAGAAATTGCATCGGAATTAAATAGAAAAGGCACAATGCCGACTTAAGTACAAGAAGACTGTCTCTTCTTACTGTCTATGTTTTGAACCATACCATTGACACTAGTTATAGATTCCGATGCTTCACTCCAGGTTTACTGTATCCCTCTGCCCTTCTTATTGACGATGAAACACAGAAATTGCATCGGAATTAAATAGAAAAGGCACAATGCCGACTTAAGTACAAGAAGACTGTCTCTTCTTACTGTCTATGTTTTGAACCATACCATTGACACTAGTTATAGATTCCGATGCTTCACTCCAGGTTTACTGTATCCCTTGGACCATCTTATTGACGATGAAACACACAAATTGCATCGGAATTAAATACTAAAGGCACAATGCCGACTTAAGGACAAGAAGTCTGACTCTTCTTACTGACTATCTTTTGAACCATTCCTGTGGCACTAGCTATAGATTCCGATGCTTCACTTCAGGTTAACTGTACCCCTCTGACCATCTTAATGACGATGAAACACAGAAATTGCATCGTAATTAAATACAAAAGGCACAATGCCGACTTAAGTACAAGAAGACTGACTCTTCTTACTGTCTATGTTTTGAACCATACCATTGACACTAGTTATAGATTCCGATGCTTCATTCCAGGTTTACTATATCCCTTGGACCTTCTTATTGACGATGAAACACAGAAATTGCATCAGAAATAAATAGAAAAGGCACTATGCCGACTTATGTACAAGATGACTGACTCTTCTTACTGACTATGTTTTGAACGATTCCTGTGACACCAGTTATAGGTCCCGATGCTTCACTTCAGGTTTACTGTATCCCTTGGACCTTCTTCTAGACGATGAAACACAAAAATTGCATCGGAATTAAATACAAAAGGCAAAATGCCGACTGAAGTACACGAAGCCTGACTCTTCTTACTGTCTGTGATTTGAACCATTCCTGTGACACTAGCTACAGATTCCGTTGCTTCACTCCAGGTTTACTGTATCCCTTGGACCTTCTTACTGACGATGAAACACAGAAATTGCATCGGAATTCAATACAAAAGGCACAATGCCGACATAAGTACAAGAAGACTAACTCTTCTTACTGACTATGTTTTGAACTATTCCTGTAACACTAGTAATGGATTCCGATGCTCCACTTCAGGTTTACTGTATCCCTCTGACCTTTTTATTGACGATGAAACACAGAAATTGCATCGGAATTAAATACAGAAGGCAAAATGCCGACTGAAGTACACGAAGACTGACTCTTCTTACTGCCTATGATTTGAACCATTCCTGTGACACTAGTTACAGATTCCGATGCTTCACTCCAGGTTTACTGTATCCCTTGGTCCTTCTTATTGACGATGAAACACAGACATTGCATCGGAATTAAATAGAAAAGGCACAATGCCGACTTAAGTCAAGAAGTCTGACTCTTCTTACTGACTATGTTTTGAACCATTCCTGTGACACTAGTTATAAATTCCGATGCTTCACTTCATGTTTACTGTATCCCTTGGACCTTCTTATTGACGATGAAACACAGAAATTGCATCGGAATTAAATACAAAAGGCACAGTGCAAAATTAAGTACATGGAGACTGACTTTTCTTACTGTCTATGTTTTGAACCATTCCTATGACACTAGTTATAGATTCCGATGCTTCACTAAAGGTTTACTGTATCCCTTGGAGCTTCTTATTGATGATGAAACACAAGAATTGCATCGGAATTAAATACAATAGGCACAATGCCGACTTAAGGACAAGAAGTCTGACTCTTCTTACTGACTATCTTTTGAACCATTCCTGTGACACTAGCTATAGATTCCGATGCTTCACTTCAGGTTAACTGTACCCCTCTGACCTTCTTAATGACGATGAAGCACAGAAATTGCATCGTAATTAAATACAAAAGGCACAATGTCGACTTAAGTACAAGAAGACTGACTCTTCTTACTGTCTATGTTTTGAACCATACCATTGACACTAGTTATTGATTCCGATACTTCATTCCAGGCTAACTGTATCCCTTGGACCTTCTTATTGACGATGAAACACAGAAATTGCGTCGGAATTAAATAGAAAAGGTACAATGCCGACTTATGTACAAGAAGACTGACTCTTCTTACTGACTATGTTTGAACCATTCCTGTGACACTAGTTATAGATTCCGATGCTTCACCTCAGGTTTACTGTATCCCTTGGACCTCTTTAATTACGATGAAACACAGAAATTGCATCGGAATTAAACACAAAAGGCAAAATGCCGACTGAAGTACACGAAGGCTGACTCTTCTTACTGTCTATGATTTGAACCATTCCTGTGACACTAGTTACAGAGATCGATGCTTCACTTCAGGATTACTGTATCCCTCTGACCTTATTGACGATGAAACACAGAAATTGCATCGGAATTAAAAAGAAAAGTCACAATGCCGACTTAAGTACAAAAAGACTGACTCTTCTTACTGACTATGTTTTGAACCATTCCTGTGACACTAGCTATAGATTCCGATGCTTCACTTCAGGTTTACTGTATCCCTCTGACCTTCTTAATGACGATGAAACACAGAAATTGCATCGTAATTAAATACAAAAGGCACAATGCCGACTTAAGTACAAGAAGACTGTCTATTCTTACTGTATATGTTTTGAACCACACCATTGACACTAGTTATAGATTCCGATGCTTCACTCCAGGTTTACTGTATCCCTTGGACCTTCTTATTGACGATGAAACACACAAATTGCATCGGAATTAAATAGCAAAGGCACTATGCCGACTTAACTACAGGAACACTGACTCTTCTAACTGACTATGATTTGAACGATTCCTGTGACACCAGTTATAGATTCCGATTCTTCACTTCAGAATTACTGTATCCCTTGGACCTTCTTTTTGACGATGAAAAACAGAAATTGCATCGGAATTAAATACCAAAGGCACAGTGCAGAATTAAGTACAAGGAGACTGACTCTTCTTACAGTCTATGTTTTGAACCATTCCTGTGACACTAGTTATAGATTCCGATGCTTCACTCCAGGTTTACTGTATCCGTTGGACCTTCTTATTGATGATGAAACACAGAAATTGCATCCGAATTAAATACCAAAGGCACAATGCCGACTTAAGGACAAGAAGTCTGACTCTTCTTACTGACTATGCTTTGAACCATTCCTGTGACACTATCTATAGATTCCGATGCTTCACTTCAGCTTAACTGTACCCCTCTGACCTTCTTATTGACGACGAAACACAGAAATTGCATCGGAATTAAATACAAAAGGCACAATGCCAAGTACAAGAAGACTAATTCATATTACTGCCTATGTTTTTAACCATTCCAATGACACTAGTTATAGATTCCGATGCTTCACTCCAGGTTTACTGTATCCCTTGGACCTTGTCATTGAAGATGAAACACAGATATTGCATCGAAATTGAATAGAGAAGGTACAATTCCGACTTAAGTACAAGAAGACTGACTCTTTTTACTGACTATGTTTGAACCATTCCTGTGACACTAGTTATAAATTCCGATGCTTCACCTCAGGTTTACTGTATCCATTGGACCTTCTTGTTGACGATGAAACACAGAAACTGCATCGGAATTAAATACAAAAGCACAATGCCGAATTAAGGACAAGAAGACTGGCTCTTCTTACTGACTTTGTTTTGAACCATTCCTGTGACACTAGTTAGAGATTCCGATGCTTCACTTTAGGATTAGTGTATCCCTCTGCCCTTCTTATTGACGATGAAACACAGAAATTGCATCGGAATTAAATAGAAAAGGCACAATGCCGACTTAAGTACAAGAAGACTGACTCTTCTTACTGTCTATGATTTGAACCATACCATTGACAGTAGTTATAGATTCCGATGCTTCACTCCAGGTTTACTGTATCCCTTGGACCTTCTTATTGACGATGAAACACATAAATTGCATCGGAAATAAATAGAAAAGGCACTATGCCGACTTAAGTACAAGAAGACTAACTCTTCTTACTGACTATGTTTTGAACCATTCCTGTGACGCTAGTTATGGATTCCGATGCTTCACTTCAGGTTTACTGTATCCCTTGGTCCTTCTTATTGACGATGAAACACAGAAATTGCATCGGAATTAAATAGAAAAGTCACAATGCCGACCTAAGTACAAAAAGACTGACTCTTCTTACTGACTATGTTTTGAACCATTCCTGTGACACTAGCTATAGATTCCGATGCTTCACTTCAGGTTTACTGTATCCCTCTGACCTTCTTAATGACGATGAAACACAGAAATTGCATCGTAATTAAATACAAAAGGCACATTGCCGACTTAAGTACAAGAAGACTGACTCTTCTTACTGTCTATGTTTTGAACCACACCATTGACACTACTTATAGATTCCGATGCTTCACTCCAGGTTTACTGTATCCCTTGGACCTTCTTATTGACGATGAAACACACAAATTGCATCGGAATTAAATAGCAAAGGCACTATGCCGACTTAAGTACAGGAACACTGACTCTTCTAACTGACTATGATTTGAACGATTCCTGTGACACCAGTTATAGATCCAGATGCTTCACTTCAGATTTACTGTATCTGTTGGACCTTCGTATTGACGATGAAACAGAAAAATTGCATCGGAATTAAATACAAATGGCAAAATGCCGACTGAAGTACACGAAGACTGACTCTTCTTACTGTCTATGATTTGAACCATTCCTGTGACACTAGTTACAGATTTCGATGCTTCACATCAGGATTACTGTATCCCTCTGACCTTATTGACGATGAAACACAGAAATTGCATCGGAATTAAAGAGAAATGTCACAAGGCCGACCTAAGTACAAAAAGACTGACTCTTCTTACTGACTATGCTTTGAACCATTCCTGTGACACTAGCTATAGATTCCGATGCTTCACTTCAGGTTTACAGTATCCCTCTGACCTTCTTAATGACGATGAAACACAGAAATTGCATCGTAATTAAATACAAAAGGCACAATGCCGACTTAAGTACAAGAAGACTGACTATTCTTACTGTATATGTTTTGAACCACACCATTGACACAAGTTATAGATTCCGATGCTTCACTCCAGGTTTACTGTATCCCTTGGACCTTCTTATTGACGATGAAACACACAAATTGCATCGGAAATAAATAGCAAAGGCACTATGCCGACTTAAGTACAGGAACACTGACTCTTCTAACTGACTATGATTTGAACGATTCCTGTGACACCAGTTATAGATTCCGATGCTTCACTTCAGGATTACTGTGTCCCTTGGACCTTCTTTTTGACGATGAAAAACAGAAATTGCATCGGAATTAAATACAAAAGGCACAGTGCAGAATTAAGTACAAGGAGACTGACTCTTCTTACAGTCTATGTTTTGAACCATTCCTGTGACACTAGTTATAGATTCCGATGCTTCAGTCCAAGTTTACTGTATCCGTTGGACCTTCTTATTGATGATGAAACACAGAAATTGCATCGGAATTAAATACAAAAGGCACAATGCCGACTTAAGGACAAGAAGTCTGACTCTTCTTACTGACTATGTTTTGAACCATTCCTGTGACACTATCTATAGATTCCGATGCTTCACTTCAGCTTAACTGTACCCCTCTGACCTTCTTATTGACGATGAAACACAGAAATTGCATCGGAATTAAATACAAAAGGCACAATGCCAACTTAAGTACAAGAAGACTAATTCATATTACTGCCTATGTTTTTAACCATTCCAATGACACTAGTTATAGATTCCGATGCTTCACTCCAGGTTTACTGTATCCCATGGACCTTGTCATTGACGATGAAACACAGATATTGCATCGAAATTGAATAGAGAAGGTACAATTCCGACTTAAGTACAAGAAGACTGACTCTTTTTACTGACTATGTTTGAACCATTCCTGTGACACTAGTTATAGATTCCGATGCTTCACTTTAGGATTAGTGTATCCCTCTGCCCTTCTTATTGACGATGAAACACAGAAATTGCATCGGAATTAAAAAGAAAAGGCACAAAGCCGACTTAAGTACAAGAAGACTGACTCTTCTCACTGTCTATGTTTTGAACCATACCATTGACACTAGTTATAGATTCCGATGCTTCACTCCAGGTTTACTGTATCCCTTGGACCTTCCTATTGACGATGAAACACACAAATTGCATCGGAAATAAATAGAAAAGGCACTATGCCGACTTAAGTACAAGAAGACTAACTCTTCTTACTGACTATGTTTTGAACCATTCCTGTGACGCTAGTTATGGATTCCGATGCTTCACTTCAGGTTTACTGTATCCCTCTGACCTTCTTATTGACGATGAAACACAGAAATTGCATCGGAATTAAATACAAAAGGCACAATGCCGAATTAGGTTCAAGAAGACTGACTCTTATTACTGTCTATATTTGAACCAGTCCTGTGACACTAGTTATAGACTCCGATGCTTCACTCCAGGTTTACTGTATCCCTTGGTCCTTCTTATTGACGATGAAACACAGAAATTGCATCGGAATTAAATAGAAAAGGCACAATGCCGACTTAAGTACTAGAAGACTGACTCTTCCTACTGTCTATGCTTTCAACTATTTCTGTGACACTAGTTATAGAGTCCGATGCTTCACTTCATGTTTACTGTATCCCTTGTACTTTCTTATTGACGATGAAACACAGAAATTGCATCGTAATTAAATACAAAAAGCACAGTGCAAAATTAAGTACAAGGAGACTGACTCTTCTTACTGGCTATGTTTTGAACCATTCCTGTGACACTAGTTATAGATTCCGATGCTTCACTCCAGGTTTACTGTATCCCTTGCACCTTCTTATTGATGATGAAACACAAGAATTGCATCGGAATTAAATACAAAAGGCACAATGCCGACTTAAGGACAAGAAGACTGACACTTCTTACTGACTATATTTTGAACCATTCCTGTGACACTAGCTATAGATTCCGATGCTTCATTTCAGGTTAACTGTACCCCTCTGACCTTCTTAATGACGATGAAACACAGAAATTGCATCGTAATTAAATACAAAAGGCACAATGCCGACTTAAGTACAAGATGACTGACTCTTCTTACTGACTATGATTTGAACGATTCCTGTGACACCAGTTATAGATTCCGATGCTTCACTTCAGGATTACTGTATCCCTTGGACCTTCTTTTTGACGATGAAAAACAGAAATAGCATCGGAATTAAATACAAAAGGCACAGTGCAGAATTAAGTACAAGGAGACTGACTCATCTTACAGTCTATGTTTTGAACCATTCCTGTGACACTAGTTATAGATTCCGATGCTTCAGTCCAAGTTTACTGTATCCGTTGGACCTTCTTATTGATGATGAAACACAGAAATTGCATCGGAATTAAATACAAAAGGCACAATGCCGACTTAAGGTCAAGAAGTCTGACTCTTCTTACTGACTATGTTTTGAACCATTCCTGTGACACTATCTATAGATTCCGATGCTTCACTTCAGCTTAACTGTACCCCTCTGACCTTCTTATTGACGATGAAACACAGAAATTGCATCGGAATTAAATACAAAAGGCACAATGACAACTTAAGTACAAGAAGACTAATTCATATTACTGCCTATGTTTTTAACCATTCCAATGACACTAGTTATAGATTCCGATGCTTCACTCCAGGTTTACTGTATCCCATGGACCTTGTCATTGACGATGAAACACAGATATTGCATCGAAATTGAATAGAGAAGGTACAATTCCGACTTAAGTACAAGAAGACTGACTCTTTTTACTGACTATGTTTGAACCATTCCTGTGACACTAGTTATAAATTCCGATGCTTCACCTCAGGTTTACTGTATCCATTGGACCTTCTTATTGACGATGAAACACAGAAATTAAATCGGAATTAAACACAAAAGGCAAAATGCCGACTTAAGTACACGAAGACTGACTATTCTTACTGTCTATGTTTTGAACCATTCCTCCAAAACTAGTTATAGATTCCGATCCTACACTCCAGGTTTACTGTATCCCTTGGACCTTCTTGTTGACGATGAAACACAGAAACTGCATCGGAATTAAATACAAAACGCACAATGCCGAATTAAGGACAAGAAGACTGGCTCTTCTTACTGACTTTGTTTTGAACCATTCCTGTGACACTAGTTATAGATTCCGATGCTTCACTTTAGGATTAGTGTATCCCTCTGCCCTTCTTATTGACGATGAAACACAGAAATTGCATCGGAATTAAATAGAAAAGGCACAATGCCGACTTAAGTACAAGAAGACTGACTCTTCTCACTGTCTATGTTTTGAACCATACCATTGACACTAGTTATAGATTCCGATGCTTCACTCCAGGTTTACTGTATCCCTTGGACCTTCTTATTGACGATGAAACACACAAATTGCATCGGAAGTAAATAGAAAAGGCACTATGCCGACTTAAGTACAAGAAGACTAACTCTTCTTACTGACTATGTTTCGAACCATTCCTGTGACGCTAGTTATGGATTCCGATGCTTCACTTCAGGTTTACTGTATCCCTCTGACCTTCTTATTGACGATGAAACACAGAAATTGCATCGGAATTAAATACAAAAGGCACAATGCCGAATTAGGTTCAAGAAGACGGACTCTTATTACTGTCTATATTTGAACCAGTCCTGTGACACTAGTTATAGACTCCGATGCTTCACTCCAGGTTTACTGTATCCCTTGGTCCTTCTTGTTGACGATGAAACACAGAAATTGCATCGGAATTAAATAGAAAAGGCACAATGCCGACTTAAGTACTAGAAGACTGACTCTTCTTACTGACTATGTTTTGAACCATTCCTGTGACACTAGTTATAAATTCCGATGCTTCACTTCATGTTTACTGTATCCCTTGGACTTTCTTATTGACGATGAAACACAGAAATTGCATCGTAATTAAATACAAAAAGCACAGTGCAAAATTAAGTACAAGGAGACTGACTCTTCTTACTATCTATGTTTTGAACCATTCCTGTGACACTAGTTATAGATTCCGATGCTTCACTCCAGGTTTACTGTATCCCTTGCACCTTCTTATTGATGATGAAACACAAGAATTGCATCGGAATTAAATACAAAAGGCACAATGCCGACTTAAGGACAAGAAGTCTGACACTTCTTACTGACTATATTTTGAACCATTCCTGTGACACTAGCTATAGATTCCGATGCTTCATTTCAGGTTAACTGTACCCCTCTGACCTTCTTAATGACGATGAAACACAGAAATTGCATCGTAATTAAATACAAAAGGCACAATGCCGACTTAAGTACAAGATGACTGACTCTTCTTACTGACTATGATTTGAACGATTCCTGTGACACCAGTTATAGATCCCGATGCTTCACTTCAGGTTTACTGTATCCCTTGGACCTTCTTCTTGACGATGAAACACAAAAATTGCATCGGAATTAAATACAAAAGGCAAAATGCCGACTGAGGTACACGAAGACTGACTCTTCTTACTGTCTATGATTTGAACCATTCCTGTGACACTAGCTACAGATTCCGATGCTTCACTCCAGGTATACTGTATCCCTTGGACCTTCTTATTGACGATGAAACACAGAAATTGCATCGGAACTAAAAACAAAAGGCACAATGCCGACATAAGTACAAGAAGACTAACTCTTCTTACTGACTATGTTTTGAACCACTCCTGTGACACTAGTTATGGATTCCGATGCTTCACTTCAGGTTTACTGTATCCCTCTGACCTTCTTATTGACGATGAAACACAGAAATTGCATCCTAATTAAATACAAAAGGCACAATGCCGAATTAAGTTCAAGAAGACTGACTCTTATTGCTGTCTATTTTTGAACCCCTCCTGTGACACTAGTTATAGACTCCGATGCTTCACTCCAGGTTTACTGTATCCCTTGGTCCTTCTTATTGACGATGAAACACCGAAATTGCATCGGAATTAATTTGAAAACGCACAATGCCGTCTTATGTACAAGAAAGCTGACTCTTCTTACTGTCTATGTTTTGAACCATAACATTGACACTAGTTATAGATTCCGATGCTTCATTCCAGGTTTACTGTATCCCTTGGACCTTCTTATTGACGATGAAACACAGAAATTGCATCGGAATTAAATAGAAAAGGCACAATGCCGACTTAAGTACAAGAAGACTAATTCATATTACTGTCTATGTTTTTAACCATTCCATTGACTCTAGTTATAGATTCCGACGCTTCACTCCAGGTTTACTGTATACCTTGGACCTTGTCATTGACGATGAAACACAGAAATTGCATCGAAATTAAATAGAAAAGGTACAATGCCGACTTAAGTACAAGAAGACTGACTCTTTTTACTGGCTATGTTTGAACCATTCCTGTGACACTAGTTATAATTCCGATGCTTCACTTTAGGATTAGTGTATCCCTCTGCCCTTCTTATTGACGATGAAACACAGAAATTGCATCGGAATTAAATAGAAAAGGCACAATGCCGACTTAAGTACAAGAAGACTGTCTCTTCTTACTGTCTATGTTTTGAACCATACCATTGACACTAGTTATAGATTCCGATGCTTCACTCCAGGTTTACTGTATCCCTCTGCTCTTCTTATTGACGTTGAAACACAGAAATTGCATCGGAATTAAATAGAAAAGGCACAATGCCGACTTAAGTACAAGAAGACTATCTCTTCTTACTGTCTATGTTTTGAACCATACCATTGACACTAGTTATAGATTCCGATGCTTCACTCCAGGTTTACTGTATCCCTTGGACCATCTTATTGACGATGAAACACACAAATTGCATCGGAATTAAATACAAAAGGCACAATGCCGACTTAAGGACAAGAAGTCTGACTCTTCTTACTGACTATCTTCTGAACCATTCCTGTGACACTAGCTATAGATTCCGATGCTTCACTTCAGGTTAACTGTACCCCTCTGACCATCTTAATGACGATGAAACACAGAAATTGCATCGTAATTAAATACAAAAGGCACAATGCCGACTTAAGTACAAGAAGACTGACTCTTCTTACTGTCTATGTTTTGAACCATACCATTGACACTAGTTATAGATTCCGATGCTTCATTCCAGGTTTACTATATCCCTTGGACCTTCTTATTGACGATGAAACACAGAAATTGCATCGGAAATAAATAGAAAAGGCACTATGCCGACTTATGTACAAGATGACTGACTCTTCTTACTGACTATGTTTTGAACGATTCCTGTGACACCAGTTATAGATCCCGATGCTTCACTTCAGGTTTACTGTATCCCTTGGACCTTCTTCTAGACGATGAAACACAAAAATTGCATCGGAATTAAATACAAAAGGCAAAATGCCGCCTGAAGTACACGAAGACTGACTCTTCTTACTGTCTGTGATTTGAACCATTCGTGTGACACTAGCTACAGATTCCGTTGCTTCACTCCAGGTTTACTGTATCCCTTGGACCTTCTTACTGACGATGAAACACAGAAATTGCATCGGAATTCACTACAAAAGGCACAATGCCGACATAAGTACAAGAAGACTAACTCTTCTTACTGACTATGTTTTGAACCATTCCTGTAACACTAGTTATGGATTCCGATGCCCCACTTCAGGTTTACTGTATCCCTCTGACCTTTTTATTGACGATGAAACACAGAAATTGCATTGGAATTAAATACAGAAGGCAAAATGCCGACTGAAGTACACGAAGACTGACTCTTCTTACTGCCTATGATTTGAACCATTCCTGTGACACTAGTTGCAGATTCCGATGCTTCACTCCAGGTTTACTGTATCCCTTGGTCCTTCTTATTGACGATGAAACACAGAAATTGCATCGGAATTAAATAGAAAAGGCACAATGCCGACTTAAGTCAAGAAGACTGACTCTTCTTACTGACTATGTTTTGAACCATTCCTGTGACACTAGTTATAAATTCCGATGCTTCACTTCATGTTTACTGTATCCCTTGGACCTTCTTATTGACGATGAAACACAGAAATTGCATCGGAATTAAATACAAAAGGCACAGTGCAAAATTAAGTACATGGAGACTGACTTTTCTTACTGTCTATGTTTTGAACCATTCCTGTGACACTAGTTATAGATTCCGATGCTTCACTAGAGGTTTACTGTATCCCTTGGAGCTTCTTATTGATGATGAAACACAAGAATTGCATCGGAATTAAATACAATAGGCACAATGCCGACTTAAGGACAAGAAGTCTGACTCTTCTTACTGACTATCTTTTGAACCATTCCTGTGACACTAGCTATAGATTCCGATGCTTCACTTCAGGTTAACTGTACCCCTCTGACCTTCTTAATGACGATGAAACTCAGAAATTGCATCGTAATTAAATACAAAAGGCACAATGTCGACTTAAGTACAAGAAGACTGACTCTTCTTACTGTCTATGATTTGAACCATACCATTGACACTAGTTATAGATTCCGATACTTCATTCCAGGTTAACTGTATCCCTTGGACCTTCTTATTGACGATGAAACACAGAAATTGCATCGGAATTAAATACAAATGTACAATGCCGACTTATGTACAAGAAGACTGACTCTTCTTACTGACTATGTTTGAACCATTCCTGTGACACTAGTTATAGATTCCGATGCTTCACCTCAGGTTTACTGTATCCCTTGGACCTCTTTAATTACGATGAAACACAGAAATTGCATCGGAATTAAACACAAAAGGCAAAATGCCGACTGAAGTACACGAAGACTGACTCTTCTTACTGTCTCTGATTTGAACCATTCCTGTGACACTAGTTACAGAGATCGATGCTTCACTTCAGGATTACTGTATCCCTCTGACCTTATTGACGATGAAACACAGAAATTGCATCGGAATTAAAAAGAAAAGTCACAATGCCGACCTAAGTACAAAAAGACTGACTCTTCTTACTGACTATGATTTGAACCATTCCTGTGACACTAGCTGTAGATTCCGATGCTTCACTTCAGGTTTACTGTATCCCTCTGACCTTCTTAATGACGATGAAACAAAGAAATTGCATCGTAATTAAATACAAAAGGCACAATGCCGACTTAAGTACAAGAAGACTGTCTATTCTTACTGTATATGTTTTGAACCACACCATTGACACTAGTTATAGATTCCGATGCTTCACTCCAGGTTTACTGTATCCCTTGGACCTTCTTATTGACGATGAAACACACAAATTGCATCGGAATTAAATAGCAAAGGCACTATGCCGACTTAAGTACAGGAACACTGACTCTTCTAACTGACTATTATTTGAACGATTCCTGTGACACCAGTTATAGATTCCGATTCTTCACTTCAGAATTACTGTATCCCTTGGACCTTCTTTTTGACGATGAAAAACAGAAATTGCATCGGAATTAAATACCAAAGGCATATTGCAGAATTAAGTAAAAGGAGACTGACTCTTCTTACAGTCTATGTTTTGAACCATTCCTGTGACACTAGTTATAGATTCCGATGCTTCACTCCAGGTTTACTGTATCCGTTGGACCTTCTTATTGATGATGAAACACAGAAATTGCATCGGAATTAAATACCAAAGGCACAATGCCGACATAAGGACAAGAAGTCTGACTCTTCTTACTGACTATGTTTTGAACCATTCCTGTGACACTATCTATAGATTCCGATGCTTCACTTCAGCTTAAGTGTACCCCTCTGACCTTCTTATTGACGACGAAACACAGAAATTGCATCGGAATTAAATACAAAAGGCACAATGCCAACTTAAGTACAAGAAGACTAATTCATATTACTGCCTATGTTTTTAACCATTCCAATGACACTAGTTATAGATTCCGATGCTTCACTCCAGGTTTACTGTATCCCTTGGACCTTGTCATTGAAGATGAAACACAGATATTGCATCGAAATTGAATAGAGAAGGTACAATTCCGACTTAAGTACAAGAAGACTGACTCTTTTTACTGACTATGTTTGAACCATTCCTGTGACACTAGTTATAAATTCCGATGCTTCACCTCAGGTTTACTGTATCCATTGGACCTTCTTGTTTACGATGAAACACAGAAACTGCTTTGGAATTAAATACAAAAGGCACAATGCCGAATTAAGGACAAGAAGACTGGCTCTTCTTACTGACTTTGTTTTGAACCATTCCTGTGACACTAGTTAGAGATTCCGATGCTTCACTTTAGGATTAGTGTATCCCTCTGCCCTTCTTATTGACGATGAAACACAGAAATTGCATCGGAATAAAATAGAAAAGGTACAATGCCGACTTAAGTACAAGAAGACTGACTCTTCTTACTGTCTATGATTTGAACCATACCATTGACACTAGTTATAGATTCCGATGCTTCACTCCAGGTTTACTGTATCCCTTGGACCTTCTTATTGACGATGAAACACACAAATTGCATCGGAAATAAATAGAAAAGGCACTATGCCGACTTAAGTACAAGAAGACTAACTCTTCTTACTGACTATGTTTTGAACCATTCCTGTGACGCTAGTTATGGATTCCGATGCTTCACTTCAGGTTTACTGTATCCCTTGGTCCTTCTTATTGACGATGAAACACAGAAATTGCATCGGAATTAAATAGAAAAGGACAATGCCGACTTAAGTACTAGAAGACTGACTCTTCTTACTGACTATGTTTTGAACCATTCCTGTGACACTAGTTATAAATTCCGATGCTTCACTTCATGTTTACTGTATCCCATGGACTTTCTTATTGACGATGAAACACAGAAATTGCATCGGAATTAAATACAAAACTCACAGTGCCAAATTAAGTACAAGGAGACTGACTCTTCTTACTGGCTATGTTTTGAACCATTCCTGTGACACTAGTTATAGATTCCGATGCTTCACTCCAGGTTTACTGTATCCCTTGGACCTTCTTATTGATGATGAAACACAAGAATTGCATCGGAATTAAATACAAAAGGCACAATGTCGACTTAAGGACAAGAAGTCTGACTCTTCTTACTGACTATATTTTGAACCATTCCTGTGACACTAGCTATCGATTCCGATGCTTCATTTCAGGTTAACTGTACCCCTCTGACCTTCTTAATGACGATGAAACACAGAAATTGCATCGTAATTAAATACAAAAGGCACAATGCCGACTTAAGTACAAGATGACTGACTCTTCTTACTGAATATGATTTGAACGAATCCTGTGACACCAGTTATAGATCCCGATGCTTCACTTCAGGTTTACTGTATCCCTTGGACCTTCTTCTTGACGATGAAACACAAAAATTGAATCGGAATTAAATACAAAAGGCAAAATGCCGACTGAGGTACACGAAGACTGACTCTTCTTACTGTCTATGATTTGAACCATTCCTGTGACACTAGCTACAGATTCCGATGCTTAACTCCAGGTATACTGTATCCCTTGGACCTTCTTATTGACGATGAAACACAGAAATTGCATCGGAACTAAATACAAAAGGCACAATGCCGACATAAGTACAAGAAGACTAACTCTTCTTACTGACTATGTTTTGAACCACTCCTGTGACACTAGTTATGGATTCCGATGCTTCACTTCAGGTTTACTGTATCCCTCTGACCTTCTTATTGACGATGAAACACAGAAATTGCATCCTATTTAAATACAAAAGGCACAATGCCGAATTAAGTTCAAGAAGACTGACTCTTATTGCTGTCTATTTTTGAACCCCTCCTGTGACACTAGTTATAGACTCCGATGCTTCACTCCAGGTATACTGTATCCCTTGGTCCTTCTTATTGACGATGAAACACAGAAATTACTTCGGAATTAAATAGAAAAGGCACAATGCCGTCTTATGTACAAGACAGCTGACTCTTCTTACTGACTATGTTTTGAACCATTCCCGTGACACTAGTTATATTTTCCGATGCTTCACTTCAGGTTTACTGTATCCCTTGGACCTTCTTATTGACGATGAAACACAGAAATTGCATCGGAATTAAATACAAAAGGCACAGTGCAGAATTAAGTACAAGGAGACTGACTCTTCTTACAGTCTATGTTTCGAACCATTCCTGTGCCACTAGTTATAGATTCCGATGCTTCACTCTAGGTTTACTGTATCTCTTCGACCTTCTTATTGATGATGAAACACAGAAATTGCATCAGAATTAAATACAAAAGGCACAATGCCGACTTAAGGACAAGAAGTCTGACTCTTCTTACTGACTATGTTTTGAACCATTCCTGTGACACTAGTTATAGATTCCGATGCTTCAACCCAGGTTTACTGTGTCCCTTGGACCTTCTTATTGACGATGAAACACAGGAATTAATTCGGAATTAAATACAAAAGGCACAAACCCGACTTAAGTACAAGAAGACTAATTCATATTACTGTCTATGTTTTTAACCATTCCATTGACACTAGTTATAGAGTCCGATGCTTCAGTCCAGGTTTACTGTATCCCTTGGACCTTGTCATTGACGATGAAACACAGAAATTGCATCGAAATTAAATAGAAAAGGTACAATGCCGACTTAAGTACAAGAAGACTGACTCTTTTTACTGACTATGTTTTAACCATTCCTGTGACACTAGTTATAAATTCCGATGCTTCACCTCAGGTTTACTGTATCCCTTGGACCTTCTTATTGACGATGAAACACAGAAATTAAATCGGAATTAAACACAAAAGGCAAAATGCCAACTCAAGTACACGAAGACTGACTCTTCTTACTGTCTATGTTTTGAACCATTCCTCTAAAACTAGTTATAGATTCCGATGCTACATTCCAGGTTTACTGTATCCCATGGACCTTCTTGTTGACGATGAAACACAGAAACTGCATCGGAATTAAATACAAAAGGCACAATGCCGACGTAAGGACAAGAAGACTGGCTCTTCTTACTGACTTTGTTTTGAACCATTCCTGTGACACTAGTTATAGATTCCGATGCTTCACTTTAGGATTAGTGTATCCCTCTGCCCTTCTTATTGACGATGAAATACAGAAATGGCATCCGAATTAAATACAAAAGGCACAATGCCGACTTAAGGACAAGAAGTCTGACTCTTCTTACTGACTATTTTTGAACCATTCCTGTGACACTAGCTATAGATTCCGATGCTTCACTTCAGGTTAACTGTACCCCTCTGACCATCTTAATGACGATGAAACACAGAAATTGCATCGTAATTAAATACAAAAGGCACAATGCCGACTTAAGTACAAGAAGACTGACTCTTCTTACTGTCTATGTTTTGAACCATACCATTGACACTAGTTATAGATTCCGATGCTTCATTCCAGGTTTACTGTATCCCTTGGACCTTCTTATTGACGATGAAACACAGAAATTGCATCGGAAATAAATATAAAAGGCACTATGCCGACTTAAGTACAAGAAGACTGACTCTTCTTACTGACTATGTTTTGAACGATTCCTGTGACACCAGTTATAGATCCCGATGCTTCACTTAAGGTTTACTGTATCCCTTGGACCTTCTTCTAGACGATGAAACACAAAAATTGCATCGGAATTAAATACAAAAGGCAAAATGCCGACTGAAGTACACGAAGACTGACTCTTCTTACTGTCTGTGATTTGAACCATTCCTGTGACACTAGCTACAGATTCCGATGCTTCACTCCAGGTTTACTGTATCCCTTGGACCTTCTTATTGACGATGAAACACAGAAATTGCATCGGAATTCAATACAAAAGTCACAATGCCGACATAAGTACAAGAAGACTAACTCTTCTTACTGACTATGTTTTGAACCATTCCTGTGACACTAGTTATGGATTCCGCTGCTCCACTTCAGTTTTACTGTATCCCTCTGACCTTTTTATTGACGATGAAACACAGAAATTGCATCGGAATTAAATACAAAATGCACAATGCCGAATTAAGTTGAAGAAGAGTGACACTTATTACTGTCTATTTTTGAACCACTCCTGTGACACTAGTTATAGACTCCGATGGTTCACTCCAGGTTTACTGTACCCCTTGGTCCTTCTTATTGACGATGAAACACAGAAATTGCATCAGAATTAAATAGAAAAGGCACAATGCCGACTTAAGTACAAGAAGACTAATTCATATTACTGTCTATGTTTTTAACCATTCCATTGACACTAGTTATAGATTCCGATGCTTCACTCCAGGTTTACTGTATACCTTGGACCTTGTCATTGACGATGAAACACAGAAATTGCATCGAAATTAAATAGAAAAGGTACAATGCTGACTTAAGTACAAGAAGACTGACTCTTTTTACTGACTATGTTTGAACCATTCCTGTGACACTAGTTATAATTCCGATGCTTCACTTTAGGATTAGTGTATCCCTCTGCCCTTCTTATTGACGATGAAACACAGAAATTGCATCGGAATTAAATAGAAAAGGCACAATGCCGACTTAAGTACAAGAAGACTGTCTCTTCTTACTGTCTATGTTTTGAACCATACCATTGACACTAGTTATAGATTCCGATGCTTCACTCCAGGTTTACTGTATCCCTCTGCCCTTCTTATTGACGATGAAACACAGAAATTGCATCGGAATTAAATAGAAAAGGCACAATGCCGACTTAAGTACAAGAAGACTGTGTCTTCTTACTATGTTTTGAATCATACCATTGACACTAGTTATAGATTCCGATGCTTCACTCCAGGTTTACTGTATCCCTTGGACCTTCTTATTGACGATGAAACACACAAATTGCATAGGAATTAAATACAGAAGGCAAAATGCCGACTGAAGTACACGAAGACTGACTCTTGTTACTGCCTATGATTTGAACCATTCCTGTGACACTAGTTACAGATTCCGATGCTTCACTCCAGGTTTACTGTATCCCTTGGTCCTTCTTATTGACGATGAAACACAGATATTGCATGGGAATTAAATAGAAAAGGCACAATGCCGACTTAAGTACAAGAAGACTGACTCTTCTTACTGGCTATGTTTTGAACCATTCCTGTGACACTAGTTATAAATTCCGATGCTTCACTTCAGGTTAACTGTACCCCTCTGACCATCTTAATGACGATGAAACACAGAAATTGCATCGTAATTAAATACAAAATGCACAATGCCGACTTAAGTACAAGAAGACTGACTCTTCTTACTGTCTATGTTTTGAACCATACCATTGACACTAGTTATAGATTCCGATGCTTCATTCCAGGTTTACTGTATCCCTTGGACCTTCTTATTGACGATGAAACACAGAAATTGCATCGGAAATAAATATAAAAGGCACTATGCCGACTTAAGTACAAGATGACTGACTCTTCTTACTGACTATGTTTTGAACGATTCCTGTGACACCAGTTATAGATCCCGATGCTTCACTTCAGGTTTACTGTATCCCTTGGACCTTCTTCTAGACGATGAAACACAAAAATTGCATCGGAATTAAATACAAAAGGCAAAATGCCGACTGAAGTACACGAAGACTGACTCTTCTTACTGTCTGTGATTTGAACCATTCCTGTGACACTAGCTACAGATTCCGATGCTTCACTCCAGGTTTACTGTATCCCTTGGACCTTCTTATTGACGATGAAACACAGAAATTGCATCGGAATTCAATACAAAAGTCACAATGCCGACAAAAGTACAAGAAGACTAACTCTTCTTACTGACTATGTTTTGAACCATTCCTGTGACACTAGTTATGGATTCCGATGCTCCACTTCAGTTTTACTGTATCCCTCTGACCTTTTTATTGACGATGAAACACAGAAATTGCATCGGAATTAAATACAAAAGGCACAATGCCGAATTAAGTTCAATAAGAGTGACACTTATTACTGTCTATTTTTCAACCACTCCTGTGACACTAGTTATAGACTCCGATGGTTCACTCCAGGTTTACTGTACCCCTTGGTCCTTCTTATTGACGATGAAACACAGAAATTGCATCGGAATTAAATAGAAAAGGCACAATGCCGACTTAAGTACAAGAAGACTAATTCATATTACTGTCTATGTTTTTAACCATTCCATTGACACTAGTTATAGATTCCGATGCTTCACTCAAGGTTTACTGTATACCTTGGACCTTGTCATTGACGATGAAACACAGAAATTGCATCGAAATTAAATAGAAAAGGTACAATGCCGACTTAAGTACAAGAAGACTGACTCTTTTTACTGACTATGTTTGAACCATTCCTGTGACACTAGTTATAATTCCGATTCTTCACTTTAGGATTAGTGTATCCCTCTGCCCTTCTTGTTGACGATGAAACACAGAAATTGCATCGGAATTAAATAGAAAAGGCACAATGCCGACTTAAGTACAAGAAGACTGTCTCTTCTTACTGTCTATGTTTTGAACCATACCATTGACACTAGTTATAGATTCCGATGCTTCACTCCAGGTTTACTGTATCCCTCTGCCCTTCTTATTGACGATGAAACACAGAAATCTCATCGGAATTAAATAGAAAAGGCACAATGCCGACTTAAGTACAAGAAGACTGTGTCTTCTTACTGTCTATGTTTTGAACCATACCATTGACACTAGTTATAGATTCCGATGCTTCACTCCAGGTTTACTGTATCCCTTGGACCTTCTTATTGACGATGAAACACACAAATTGCATCGGAATTAAATACAGAAGGCAAAATGCCGACTGAAGTACACGAAGACTGACTCCTCTTACTGACTATGTTTTGAACCATTCCTGTGACACTAGTTATAAATTCCGATGCTTCACTTCATGTTTACTGTATCCCTTGGACCTTCTTATTGACGATGAAACACAGAAATTGCATCGGAATTAATTACAAAAGGCACAGTGCAAAATTAAGTACATGGAGACTGACTCTTCTTACTGTCTATGTTTTGAACCATTCCTGTGACACTAGTTATAGATTCCGATGCTTCACTCCAGGTTTACTGTATCCCTTGGAGCTTCTTATTGATGATGAATCACAAGAATTGCATCGGAATTAAATACAAAAGGCACAATGCCGACTTAAGGACAAGAAGTCTGACTCTTCTTACTGACTATCTTTTGAACCATTCCTGTGACACTAGCTATAGATTCCGATGCTTCACTTCAGGTTAACTGTACCCCTCTGACCCTCTTAATGACGATGAAACACAGAAATTGCATCGTAATTAAATACAAAAGGCACAATGTCGACTTAAGTACAAGAAGACTGACTCTTCTTACTGTCTATGTTTTGAACCATACCATTGACACTAGTTATAGATTCCGATGCTTCATTCCAGGATAACTGTATCCCTTGGACCTTCTTATTGACGATGAAACACACAAATTGCATCGGAATTAAAAAAAAAGGCACTATGCCGACTTAAGTACAAGATGACTGACTCTTCTTACTGACTATGTTTTGAACGATTCCAGTGACACCAGTTATAGATCCCGATGCTTCACTTCAGGTTTACTGTATCCCTTGGAACTTCTTATTGACGATGAAACACAGAAATTGCATCGGAATTAAATACAAAAGGCACAATGCCGACATAAGTACAAGAAGACTAACTCTTCTTACTGACTATGTTTTGAACCATTCCTGTGACACTAGTTATGGATTCCGATGCTTCTCTTCAGGTTTACTGTATCCCTCTGACCTTCTTATTGACGATGAAACACAGAAATTGCATCGGAATTAAATACAAAAGGCACAATGCCGACTTAAGGACAAGAAGTCTGACTCTTCTTACTGCCTATGTTTTGAACCATTCCTGTGACACTATCTATAGATTCCGATGCTTCACTTCAGGTTTACTGTACCCCTCTGACCTTCTTATTCACGATGAAACACAGAAATTAAATCGGAATTAAACACAAAAGGCAAAATGCCGACTCAAGTAAACGAAGACTGACTCTTCTTACTGTCTATGTTTTGAACCATTCCTCAAAAACTAGTTATAAATTCCGATGCTACACTCCAGGTTTACTTTATCCCTTGGACCTTCTTGTTGACGATGAAACACAGAAACTGCATCGGAATTAAATACAAACGGCACAATGCCGACTTAAGGACAAGAAGACTGGCTCTTCTTACTGACTTTGTTTTGAACCTTTCCTGTGACACTAGTTATAGATTCCGACGCTTCAATTTAGGATTAGTGTATCCCTCTGCCCTTCTTATTGACGATGAAATACAGAAATGGCATCCGAATTAAATACAAAAGGCACAATGCCGACTTAAGGACAAGAAGTCTGACTCTTCTCACTGACTATCTTTTGAACCATTCCTGTGACACTAGCTATAGATTCCGATGCTTCACTTCAGGTTAACTGTACCCCTCTGACCATCTTAATGACGATGAAACACAGAAATTGCATCGTAATTAAATACAAAAGGCACAATGCCGATTTAAGTACAAGAAGACTGACTCTTCTTACTGTCTATGTTTTGAAACATACCATTGACACTAGTTATAGATTCCGATGCTTCATTCCAGGTTTACTGTATCCCTTGGACCTTCTTATTGACGATGAAACACAGAAATTGCATCGGAAATAAATAGAAAAGGCACTTTGCCGACTTAAGTACAAGATGACCTACTCTTCTTACTGACTATGTTTTGAACCATTCCTGTGACACTAGTTATAGATTCCGATGCTTCACTCCAGGTTTACTGTATCCCTTGGACCTTCTTTTTGACGATGAAACACACAAATTGCATCGGAAATAAATAGAAAAGGCACTATGCCGACTTAAGTACAAGAAGACTAACTCTTCTTACTGACTATGTTTTGAACCATTCCTGTGACGCTAGTTATGGATTCCGATTCTTCACTTCAGGTTTACTGTATCCCTTGGTCCTTCTTATTGACGATGAAACACAGACATTTGCATCGGAATTAAATAGAAAAGGCACAATGCCGACTTAAGTACTAGAAGACTGACTCTTCTTACTGACTACGTTTTGAACCATTCCTGTGACACTAGTTATAAATTCCGATGCTTCACTTCATGTTTACTGTATCCCTTGGACTTTCTTATTGACGATGAAACACAGAAATTGCATCGGAATTAAATACAAAAGGCACAGTGCAAAATTAAGTACAAGGAGACTGACTCTTCTTACTGGCAATGTTTTGAACCATTCCTGTGACACTAGTTATAGATTCCGATGTTTCACTCCAGGTTTACTGTATACCTTGGACCTTCTTATTGATGATGAAACACAAGAATTGCATCGGAATTAAATACAAAAGGCACAATGCCGACTTAAGGACAAGAAGTCTGACTCTTCTTACTGACTATATTTTGAACCATTCCTGTGACACTAGCTATAGATTCCGATGCTTCATTTCAGGTTAACTGTACCCCTCTGACCTTCTTAATGACGATGAAACACAGAAATTGCATCGTAATTAAATACAAAAGGCACAATGCCGACTTAAGTACAAGATGACTGACTCTTCTTACTGACTATGATTTGAACGATTCCTGTGACACCAGTTATAGATCCCGATGCTTCACTTCAGGTTTACTGTATCCCTTGGACCTTCTTCTTGACGATGAAACACAAAAATTGCATCGGAATTAAATACAAAAGGCAAAATGCCGACTGAGGTACACGAAGACTGACTCTTCTTACTGTCTATGATTTGAACCATTCCTGTCACACTAGCTACAGATTCCGATGCTTCACTCCAGGTATACTGTATCCCTTGGACCTTCTTATTGACGATGAAACACAGAAATTGCATCGGAACTAAATACAAAAGGCACAATGCCGACATAAGTACAAGAAGACCAACTCTTCTTACTGACTATGTTTTGAGCCACTCCAGTGACACTAGTTATGGATTCCGATGCTTCACTTCAGGTTTACTGTATCCCTCTGACCTTCTTATTGACGATGAAACACAGAAATTGCATCCTAATTAAATACAAAAGGCACAATGCCGAATTAAGTTCAAGAAGACTGACTCTTATTGCTGTCTATTTTTGAACCCCTCCTGTGACACTAGTTATAGACTCCGATGCTTCACTCCAGGTATACTGTATCCCTTGGTCCTTCTTATTGACGATGAAACACAGAAATTGCTTCTGAATTAAATAGAAAAGGCACAATGCCGTCTTATGTACAAGAAAGCTGACTCTTCTTACTGACTATATTTTTAACCATTCCCGTGACACTAGTTATATTTTCCGATGCTTCACTTCAGGTTTACTGTATCCCTTGGACCTTCTTATTGACGATGAAACACAGAAATTGCATCCTAATTAAATACAAAAGGCACAATGCCGACTTAAGGACAAGAAGTCTGACTCTTCTTACTGACTATGTTTTGAACCATTCCTGTGACACTAGTTATAGATTCCGATGCTTCACCCCAGGTTTACTGTATCCCTTGGACCTTCTTATTGACGATGAAACACAGGAATTAAATCGGAATTAAATACAAAAGGCACAAACCCGACTTAAGTACAAGAAGACTAATTCATATTACTGTCTATGATTTTAACCATTCCATTGACACTAGTTATAGATTCCGATGCTTCAGTCCAGGTTTACTGTATCCCTTGGACCTTGTCATTGACGATGAAACACGGAAATTGCATCGAAATTAAATAGAAAAGGTACAATGCCGACTTAAGTACAAGAAGACTGACTCTTTTTACTGACTATGTTTGAACCATTCCTGTGACACTAGTTATAAATTCCGATGCTTCACCTCAGGTTTACTGTATCCCTTGGACCTTCTTATTGATGATGAAACACAGAAATTAAATCGGAATTAAACACAAAAGGCAAAATGCCGACTTAAGTACACGAAGACTGACTCTTCTTACTGTCTATGTTTTGAACCATTCCTCTAAAACTAGTTATAGATTCCGATGCTACATTCCAGGTTTACTGTATCCCTTGGACCTTCTTGTTGACGATGAAACACAGAAACTGCATCGGAATTAAATACAAAAGGCACAATGCCGACGTAAGGACAAGAAGACTATCTCTTCTTACTGACTTTGTTTTGAACCTTTCCTGTGACACTAGATATAGATTCCGATGCTTCACTTTAGGATTAGTGTATCCCTCTGCCCTTCTTATTGACGATGAAATACAGAAATGGCATCCGAATTAAATACAAAAGGCACAATGCCGACTTAAGGACAAGAAGTCTGACTCTTCTTACTGACTATCTTTTGAACCATTCCTGTGACACTAGCTATAGATTCCGATGCTTCACTTCAGGTTAACTGTACCCCTCTGACCATCTTAATGACGATGAAACACAGAAATTGCATCGTAATTAAATACAAAAGGCACAATGCCGACTTAAGTACAAGAAGACTGACTCTTCTTACTGTCTATGTTTTGAACCATACCATTGCCACTAGTTATAGAGTCCGATGCTTCATTCCAGGTTTACTGTATCCCTTGGACCCTCTTATTGACGATGAAACACAGAAATTGCATCGGAAATCAATATAAAAGGCACTATGCCGACTTAAGTACAAGATGACTGACTCTTCTTACTGACTATGTTTTGAACGATTCCTGTGACACCAGTTATAGATCCCGATGCTTCACTTCAGGTTTACTGTATCCCTTGGACCTTCTTCTAGACGATGAAACACAAAAATTGCATCGGAATTAAATACAAAAGGCAAAATGCCGACTGAAGTACACGAAGACTGACTCTTCTTACTGTCTGTGATTTGAACCATTCCTGTGACACTAGCTACAGATTCCGATGCTTCACTCCAGGTTTACTGTATCCCTTGGACCTTCTTATTGACGATGAAACACAGAAATTACATCGGAATTCAATACAAAAGTCACAATGCCGACATAAGTACAAGAAGACTAACTCTTGTTACTGACTATGTTTTGAACCATTCCTGTGACACTAGTTATGGATTCCGATGCTCCACTTCAGTTTTACTGTATCCCTCTGACATTTTTATTGACGATGAAACACAGAAATTGCATCGGAATTAAATACAAAAGGCACAATGCCGAGTTAAGTTCAAGAAGAGTGACACTTATTACTGTCTATTTTTTAACCACTCCTGTGACACTAGTTATAGACTCCGATGGTTCACTCCAGGTTTACTGTATCCCTTGGACCTTCTTATTGACGTTGAAACACAGAAATTGCATCGGAATTAAATACAAAAGGCACAGTGCAGAATTAAGTACAAGGAGACTGACTCTTCTTACAGTCTATGTTTTGAACCATTCCTGTGACACTAGTTATAGATTCCGATGCTTCACTCCATGTTTACTGTATCCCTTGGACCTTCTTATTGATTATGAAACACAGAAATTGCATCGGAATTAAATACAAAAGGCACAATGCCGACTTAAGAACAAGAAGTCTGACTCTTCTTACTGACTATGTTTGAACCATTCCTGTGACACTATCTATAGATTCCGATGCTTCACTTCAGGTTTACTGTACCCCTCTGACCTTCCTATTGACGATGAAACACAGAAATTGCATCGGAATTAAATACAAAACGCACAATGCCGATTTAAGTACAAGAAGACTAATTCATATTACTGTCTATGTTTTTAAACATTCCATTGACACTAGTTATAGATTCCGATGCTTCACTCCAGGTTTACTGTATCCCTTGGACCTTGTCATTGACGATGAAACACAGAAATTGCATCGAAATTAAATAGAAAAGGTACAATGCCGACTTAAGTACAAGAAGACTGACTCTTTTTACTGACTACGTTTGAACCATTCCTGTGACACTAGTTATAAATTCCGATGCTTCACCTCAGGTTTAATGTATCCCTTGGACCTTCTTTTTGACGATGAAACACAGAAATTAAATCGGAATTAAACACAAAAGGCAAAATGCCGACTTAAGTAAACGAAGACTGACTCTTCTTACTGTCTATGTTTTGAACCATTCCTCAAAAACTAGTTATAAATTCCGATGCTACACTCCAGGTTTACTTTATCCCTTGGTCCTTCTTGTTGACGATGAAACACAGAAACTGCATCGGAATTAAATACAAACGGCACAATGCCGACTTAAGGTCAAGAAGACTGGCTCTTCTTACTGACTTTGTTTTGAACCTTTCCTGTGACACTAGTTATAGATTCCGATGCTTCACTTTAGGATTAGTGTATCCCTCTGCCCCTTCTTATTGACGATGAAACACAGAAATTGCATCAAAATTAAATAGAAAAGGTACAATGCCGACTTAAGTACAAGAAGTCTGACTCTTTTTACTGACTATGTTTGAACCATTCCTGTGACACTAGTTATAATTCCGATGCTTCACTTTAGGATTAGTGTATCCCTCTGCCCTTCTTATTGACGATGAAACACAGAAATTGCATCGGAATTAAATAGAAAAGGCACAATGCCGACTTAAGCACAAGAAGACTGTCTCTTCTTACTGTCTATGTTTTGAACCATACCATTGACACTAGTTATAGATTCCGATGCTTCACTCCCGGTTTACTGTATCCCTTGGACCTTCTTATTGACGATGAAACACACAAATTGCATCGGAATTAAATAGAAAAGGCACTATGCCGACTTAAGTACAGGAAGACTTACCCTTCAAACTGACTATGATTTGAACGATTCCTGTGACACCAGTTATAGATCCTGATGCTTCACTTCAGGTTTACTGTATCCCTTGGACCTTCTTATTGACGATGAAACACAAAAATTGCATCGGAATTAAATACAGAAGGCAAAATGCCGACTGAAGTACACGAAGACTGACTCTTCTTACTGCCTATGATTTGAACCATTCCTGAGACACTAGTTATAAATTCCGATGCTTCACTTCATGTTTGCTGTATCCCTTGGACCTTCTTATTGACGATGAAACACAGAAATTGCATCGGAATTAAATACAAAAGGCACAGTGCAAAATTAAGTACAAGGAGACTGACTCTTCTTACTGTCTATGTTTTGAACCATTCCTGTGACACTAGTTATAGATTCCGATGCTTCACCTCAGGTTTACTGTATCCCTTGGAGCTTCTTATTGATGATGAAACACAAGAATTGCATCGGAATTAAATACAAAAGGCACAATGCCGACTTAAGTACAAGAAGACTGACTCTTCTTACTGTCTATGTTTTGAACCATACCATTTCACACTAGTTATAGATTCCGATGCTTCATTCCAGGTTAACTGTATCCCTTGGACATTCTTATTGACGATGAAACACACAAATTGCATCGGAATTTAAAAAAAAAGGCACTATGCCGACTTAAGTACAAGATGACTGACTCTTCTTACTGACTATGTTTTGAACGATTCCTGTGACACCAGTTATAGATCCCGATGCTTCACTTCAGGTTTACTGTATCCCTTGGACCTTCTTATTGACGATGAAACACAGAAATTGCATCGGAATTAAATACAAAAGGCACAATGCCGACATAAGTACAAGAAGACTAACTCTTCTTACTGACTATGTTTTGAACCATTCCTGTGACACTAGTTATGGATTCCGATGCTTCTCTTCAGGTTTACTGTATCCCTCTGACCTTCTTATTGACGATGAAACACAGAAATTGCATCGGAATTAAATACAAAACTCACAATGCCGAATTAAGTTCAAGAAGACTTACTCTTATTACTGTCTATTTTTGAACCACTCCTGTGACACTAGTTATAGACTCCGATGCTTCACTCCAGGTTTATTGTATCCCTTGGACCTTCTTATTGACGTTGAAACACAGAAATTGCATCGGAATTAAATACAAAAGGCACAGTGCAGAATTAAGTACAAGGAGACTGACTCTTCTTACAGTCTATGTTTTGAACCATTCCTGTGACACTAGTTATAGATTCCGATGCTTCACTCCAGGTTTACTGTATCCCTTGGACCTTCTTATTGATGATGAAACACAGAAATTGCATCGGAATTAAATACAAAAGGCACAATGCCGACTTAAGGACAAGAAGTCTGACTCTTCTTACTGACTATGTTTTGAACCATTCCTGTGACACTATCTATAGATTCCGATGCTTCACTTCAGGTTTACTGCACCCCTCTGACCTTCCTATTGACGATGAAACACAGAAATTGCATCGGAATTAAATACAAAACGCACAATGCCGACTTAAGTACAAGAAGACTAATTCATATTACTGCCTATGTTTTTAACCATTCCATTGACACTAGTTATAGATTCCGATGCTTCACTCCAGGTTTACTGTATCCCTTGGACCTTGTCATTGACGATGAAACACAGAAATTGCATCGAAATTAAATAGAAAAGGTACAATGCCGACTTAAGTACAAGAAGACTGACTCTTTTTACTGACTACGTTTGAACCATTCCTGTGACACTAGTTATAAATTCCGATGCTTCACCTCAGGTTTACTGTATCCCTTGGACCTTCTTTTTGACGATGAAACACAGAAATTAAATCGGAATTAAACACAAAAGGCAAAATGCCGACTTAAGTAAACGAAGACTGACTCCTCTTACTGTCTATGTTTTGAACCATTCCTCAAGAACTAGTTATAAATTCCGATGCTACACTCCAGGTTTACTTTATCCCTTGGACCTTCTTTTTGACGATGAAACACAGAAACTGCATCGGAATTAAATACAAACGGCACAATGCCGACTTAAGGACAAGAAGACTGGCTCTTCTTACTGACTTTGCTTTGAACCTTTCCTGTGACACTAGTTATAGATTCCGATGCTTCACTTTAGGATTAGTGTATCCCTCTGCCCTTCTTATTGACGATGAAACACAGAAATTGTATCGGAATTAAATAGAAATGGTACTATGCCGACTTAAGTACATGAAGACTGACCCTTCTAACTGACTATGATTTGAACGATTCCTGTGACACTAGTTATAGATCCCGATGCTTCACTTCTGGTTTACTGTATCCCTTGGACCTTCTTATTCACGATGAAAGACAAAAATTGCATCGGAATTATATACAAAAGGCAAAATGCCGACTGAAGTACACGAAGACTGACTCTTCTTACTGTCAATGATTTGAACCATTCCTGTGACACTAGTTACAGATTCCGATGCTTCACTCCAGGTTTACTGTATCCCTTGGTCCTTCTTATTGACGATGAAACACAGAAATTGCATCGGAATTAAATAGAAAAGGCACAATGCCGACTTAAGGACAAGAAGTCTGACTCTTCTTACTGACTATATTTTGAAATATTCCTGTGACACTAGCTATAGATTCCGATGCTTCACTTCAGGTTAACTGTACCCCTCTGACCCTCTTAATGACGATGAAACACAGAAATTGCATCGTAATTAAATACAAAAGGCACAATGTCGACTTAAGTACAAGAAGACTGACTCTTCTTACTGTCTATGTTTTGAACCATACCATTGACACTAGTTATAGATTCCGATGCTTCATTCCAGGATAACTGTATCCCTAGGACCTTCTTATTGACGATGAAACACACAAATTGCATCGGAATTAAAAAAAAAGGCACTATGCCGACTTAAGTACAAGATGACTGACTCTTCTTACTGACTATGTTTTGAACGATTCCAGTGACACCAGTTATAGATCCCGATGCTTCACTTCAGGTTTACTGTATCCCTTGGAACTTCTTATTGACGATGAAACACAGAAATTGCATCGGAAATCAATATAAAAGGCACTATGCCGACTTAAGTACAAGATGACTGACTCTTCTTACTGACTATGTTTTGAACGATTCCTGTGACACCAGTTATAGATCCCGATGCTTCACTTCAGGTTTACTGTATCCCTTGGACCTTCTTCTAGACGATGAAACACAAAAATTGCATCGGAATTAAATACAAAAGGCAAAATGCCGACTGAAGTACACGAAGACTGACTCTTCTTACTGTCTGTGATTTGAACCATTCCTGTGACACTAGCTACAGATTCCGATGCTTCACTCCAGGTTTACTGTATCCCTTGGACCTTCTTATTGACGATGAAACACAGAAATTACATCGGAATTCAATACAAAAGTCACAATGCCGACATAAGTACAAGAAGACTAACTCTTGTTACTGACTATGTTTTGAACCATTCCTGTGACACTAGTTATGGATTCCGATGCTCCACTTCAGTTTTACTGTATCCCTCTGACATTTTTATTGACGATGAAACACAGAAATTGCATCGGAATTAAATACAAAAGGCACAATGCCGAGTTAAGTTCAAGAAGAGTGACACTTATTACTGTCTATTTTTTAACCACTCCTGTGACACTAGTTATAGACTCCGATGGTTCACTCCAGGTTTACTGTATCCCTTGGACCTTCTTATTGACGTTGAAACACAGAAATTGCATCGGAATTAAATACAAAAGGCACAGTGCAGAATTAAGTACAAGGAGACTGACTCTTCTTACAGTCTATGTTTTGAACCATTCCTGTGACACTAGTTATAGATTCCGATGCTTCACTCCAGGTTTACTGTATCCCTTGGACCTTCTTATTGATTATGAAACACAGAAATTGCATCGGAATTAAATACAAAAGGCACAATGCCGACTTAAGAACAAGAAGTCTGACTCTTCTTACTGACTATGTTTGAACCATTCCTGTGACACTATCTATAGATTCCGATGCTTCACTTCAGGTTTACTGTACCCCTCTGACCTTCCTATTGACGATGAAACACAGAAATTGCATCGGAATTAAATACAAAACGCACAATGCCGATTTAAGTACAAGAAGACTAATTCATATTACTGTCTATGTTTTTAAACATTCCATTGACACTAGTTATAGATTCCGATGCTTCACTCCAGGTTTACTGTATCCCTTGGACCTTGTCATTGACGATGAAACACAGAAATTGCATCGAAATTAAATAGAAAAGGTACAATGCCGACTTAAGTACAAGAAGACTGACTCTTTTTACTGACTACGTTTGAACCATTCCTGTGACACTAGTTATAAATTCCGATGCTTCACCTCAGGTTTAATGTATCCCTTGGACCTTCTTTTTGACGATGAAACACAGAAATTAAATCGGAATTAAACACAAAAGGCAAAATGCCGACTTAAGTAAACGAAGACTGACTCTTATTACTGTCTATGTTTTGAACCATTCCTCAAAAACTAGTTATAAATTCCGATGCTACACTCCAGGTTTACTTTATCCCTTGGTCCTTCTTGTTGACGATGAAACACAGAAACTGCATCGGAATTAAATACAAACGGCACAATGCCGACTTAAGGTCAAGAAGACTGGCTCTTCTTACTGACTTTGTTTTAAACCTTTCCTGTGACACTAGTTATAGATTCCGATGCTTCACTTTAGGATTAGTGTATCCCTCTGCCCCTTCTTATTGACGATGAAACACAGAAATTGCATCGAAATTAAATAGAAAAGGTACAATGCCGACTTAAGTACAAGAAGTCTGACTCTTTTTACTGACTATGTTTGAACCATTCCTGTGACACTAGTTATAATTCCGATGCTTCACTTTAGGATTAGTGTATCCCTCTGCCTTCTTATTGACGATGAAACACAGAAATTGCATCGGAATTAAATAGAAAAGGCACAATGCCGACTTAAGCACAAGAAGACTGTCTCTTCTTACTGTCTATGCTTTGAACCATACCATTGACACTAGTTATAGATTCCGATGCTTCACTCCCGGTTTACTGTATCCCTTGGACCTTCTTATTGACGATGAAACACACAAATTGCATCGGAATTAAATAGAAAAGGCACTATGCCGACTTAAGTACAGGAAGACTTACCCTTCAAACTGACTATGATTTGAACGATTCCTGTGACACCAGTTATAGATCCTGATGCTTCACTTCAGGTTTACTGTATCCCTTGGACCTTCTTATTGACGATGAAACACAAAAATTGCATCGGAATTAAATACAGAAGGCAAAATGCCGACTGAAGTACACGAAGACTGACTCTTCTTACTGCCTATGATTTGAACCATTCCTGAGACACTAGTTATAAATTCCGATGCTTCACTTCATGTTTGCTGTATCCCTTGGACCTTCTTATTGACGATGAAACACAGAAATTGCATCGGAATTAAATACAAAAGGCACAGTGCAAAATTAAGTACAAGGAGACTGACTCTTCTTACTGTCTATGTTTTGAACCATTCCTGTGACACTAGTTATAGATTCCGATGCTTCACCTCAGGTTTACTGTATCCCTTGGAGCTTCTTATTGATGATGAAACACAAGAATTGCATCGGAATTAAATACAAAAGGCACAATGCCGACTTAAGTACAAGAAGACTGACTCTTCTTACTGTCTATGTTTTGAACCATACCATTTCACACTAGTTATAGATTCCGATGCTTCATTCCAGGTTAACTGTATCCCTTGGACATTCTTATTGACGATGAAACACACAAATTGCATCGGAATTTAAAAAAAAAGGCACTATGCCGACTTAAGTACAAGATGACTGACTCTTCTTACTGACTATGTTTTGAACGATTCCTGTGACACCAGTTATAGATCCCGATGCTTCACTTCAGGTTTACTGTATCCCTTGGACCTTCTTATTGACGATGAAACACAGAAATTGCATCGGAATTAAATACAAAAGGCACAATGCCGACATAAGTACAAGAAGACTAACTCTTCTTACTGACTATGTTTTGAACCATTCCTGTGACACTAGTTATGGATTCCGATGCTTCTCTTCAGGTTTACTGTATCCCTCTGACCTTCTTATTGACGATGAAACACAGAAATTGCATCGGAATTAAATACAAAACTCACAATGCCGAATTAAGTTCAAGAAGACTGACTCTTATTACTGTCTATTTTTGAACCACTCCTGTGACACTAGTTATAGACTCCGATGCTTCACTCCAGGTTTATTGTATCCCTTGGACCTTCTTATTGACGTTGAAACACAGAAATTGCATCGGAATTAAATACAAAAGGCACAGTGCAGAATTAAGTACAAGGAGACTGACTCTTCTTACAGTCTATGTTTTGAACCATTCCTGTGACACTAGTTATAGATTCCGATGCTTCACTCCAGGTTTACTGTATCCCTTGGACCTTCTTATTGATGATGAAACACAGAAATTGCATCGGAATTAAATACAAAAGGCACAATGCCGACTTAAGGACAAGAAGTCTGACTCTTCTTACTGACTATGTTTTGAACCATTCCTGTGACACTATCTATAGATTCCGATGCTTCACTTCAGGTTTACTGCACCCCTCTGACCTTCCTATTGACGATGAAACACAGAAATTGCATCGGAATTAAATACAAAACGCACAATGCCGACTTAAGTACAAGAAGACTAATTCATATTACTGCCTATGTTTTTAACCATTCCATTGACACTAGTTATAGATTCCGATGCTTCACTCCAGGTTTACTGTATCCCTTGGACCTTGTCATTGACGATGAAACACAGAAATTGCATCGAAATTAAATAGAAAAGGTACAATGCCGACTTAAGTACAAGAAGACTGACTCTTTTTACTGACTACGTTTGAACCATTCCTGTTACACTAGTTATAAATTCCGATGCTTCACCTCAGGTTTACTGTATCCCTTGGACCTTCTTTTTGACGATGAAACACAGAAATTAAATCGGAATTAAACACAAAAGGCAAAATGCCGACTTAAGTAAACGAAGACTGACTCCTCTTACTGTCTATGTTTTGAACCATTCCTCAAGAACTAGTTATAAATTCCGATGCTACACTCCAGGTTTACTTTATCCCTTGGACCTTCTTTTTGACGATGAAACACAGAAACTGCATCGGAATTAAATACAAACGGCACAATGCCGACTTAAGGACAAGAAGACTGGCTCTTCTTACTGACTTTGCTTTGAACCTTTCCTGTGACACTAGTTATAGATTCCGATGCTTCACTTTAGGATTAGTGTATCCCTCTGCCCTTCTTATTGACGATGAAACACAGAAATTGTATCGGAATTAAATAGAAATGGTACTATGCCGACTTAAGTACATGAAGACTGACCCTTCTAACTGACTATGATTTGAACGATTCCTGTGACACTAGTTATAGATCCCGATGCTTCACTTCTGGTTTACTGTATCCCTTGGACCTTCTTATTCACGATGAAACACAAAAATTGCATCGGAATTATATACAAAAGGCAAAATGCCGACTGAAGTACACGAAGACTGACTCTTCTTACTGTCAATGATTTGAACCATTCCTGTGACACTAGTTACAGATTCCGATGCTTCACTCCAGGTTTACTGTATCCCTTGGTCCTTCTTATTGACGATGAAACACAGAAATTGCATCGGAATTAAATAGAAAAGGCACAATGCCGACTTAAGGACAAGAAGTCTGACTCTTCTTACTGACTATATTTTGAAATATTCCTGTGACACTAGCTATAGATTCCGATGCTTCACTTCAGGTTAACTGTACCCCTCTGACCCTCTTAATGACGATGAAACACAGAAATTGCATCGTAATTAAATACAAAAGGCACAATGTCGACTTAAGTACGAGAAGACTGACTCTTCTTACTGTCTATGTTTTGAACCATACCATTGACACTAGTTATAGATTCCGATGCTTCATTCCAGGATAACTGTATCCCTAGGACCTTCTTATTGACGATGAAACACACAAATTGCATCGGAATTAAAAAAAAAGGCACTATGCCGACTTAAGTACAAGATGACTGACTCTTCTTACTGACTATGTTTTGAACGATTCCAGTGACACCAGTTATAGATCCCGATGCTTCACTTCAGGTTTACTGTATCCCTTGGAACTTCTTATTGACGATGAAACACAGAAATTGCATCGGAATTAAATACAAAAGGCACAATGCCGACATAAGTACAAGAAGACTAACTCTTCTTACTGACTATGTTTTGAACCATTCCTGTGACACTAGTTATGGATTCCGATGCTTCTCTTCAGGTTTACTGTATCCCTCTGATCTTCTTATTGACGATGAAACACAGAAATTGCATCGGAATTAAATACAAAAGGCACAATGCCGACTTAAGGACAAGAAGTCTGACTCTTCTTACTGCCTATGTTTTGAACCATTCCTGTGACACTATCTATAGATTCCGATGCTTCACTTCAGGTTTACTGTACCCCTCTGACCTTCTTATTCACGATGAAACACAGAAATTAAATCGGAATTAAACACAAAAGGCAAAATGCCGACTCAAGTAAACGAAGACTGACTCTTCTTACTGTCTATGTTTTGAACCATTCCTCAAAAACTAGTTATAAATTCCGATGCTACACTCCAGGTTTACTTTATCCCTTGGACCTTCTTGTTGACGATGAAACACAGAAACTGCATCGGAATTAAATACAAACGGCACAATGCCGACTTAAGGACAAGAAGACTGGCTCTTCTTACTGACTTTGTTTTGAACCTTTCCTGTGACACTAGTTATAGATTCCGACGCTTCAATTTAGGATTAGTGTATCCCTCTGCCCTTCTTATTGACGATGAAATACAGAAATGGCATCCGAATTAAATACAAAAGGCACAATGCCGACTTAAGGACAAGAAGTCTGACTCTTCTCACTGACTATCTTTTGAACCATTCCTGTGACACTAGCTATAGATTCCGATGCTTCACTTCAGGTTAACTGTACCCCTCTGACCATCTTAATGAGGATGAAACACAGAAATTGCATCGTAATTAAATACAAAATGCACAATGCCGACTTAAGTACAAGAAGACTGACTCTTCTTACTGTCTATGTTTTGAAACATACCATTGACACTAGTTATAGATTCCGATGCTTCATTCCAGGTTTACTGTATCCCTTGGACCTTCTTATTGACGATGAAACACAGAAATTAAATCGGAAATAAATAGAAAAGGCACTTTGCCGACTTAAGTACAAGATGACCTACTCTTCTTACTGACTATGTTTTGAACCATTCCTGTGACACTAGTTATAGATTCCGATGCTTCACTCCAGGTTTACTGTATCCCTTGGACCTTCTTTTTGACGATGAAACACACAAATTGCATCGGAAATAAATAGAAAAGGCACTATGCCGACTTAAGTACAAGAAGACTAACTCTTCTTACTGACTATGTTTTGAACCATTCCTGTGACGCTAGTTATGGATTCCGATGCTTCACTTCAGGTTTACTGTATCCCTTGGTCCTTCTTATTGACGATGAAACACAGACATTTGCATCGGAATTAAATAGAAAAGGCA